>NC_064921.1:189377389-189680419 GCF_023897955.1 Schistocerca gregaria
GTTCACTGAGGCGCGCTCATAGCCGCTATAGAGCCCCATTAGGAAAAGAAACGGGACAGCGACGCATTTGCAAGGATAGCGTTCAAACGCACCGTTCCTGCGGCCACCAGGAAGACGAGTCGTGAACTGTTTAAAGGGATCACTGTTTAAAGCTAGGTAATGTGAAGTACGGGCGAGCTATGGTGCCCTGAAAATACACTACTAGCCATTAAAATTGCTACACCACGAAGATGACGTGCTACAGATGCGAAATTTAACCGACAGGAAGAATATTCTGTGATATGCAAATGATTAGCTTTTCAGAGCATTCACACAAGGTTGGTGCCGGTGGCGACACCAACAACGTGTTGACATGAGGAAAGTTTCCAACCGATTTCTCATACACAAACAGCAGCTGACCGGCATTTCCTGGTGAAACGTCGTTGTGATGCTTCATGTAAGCAGGACAAATGCGTACCATCACGTTTCCGACTTTGATAAAGGTCGGATTGTAGACTACCGCGATTACGTTTTATCGTATCGCGACAACCATCTGCACGAACAGTTCGACGACGTTTGCAGCAGCATGGACTATCAGCTCCGAGACCATTCGGTGCGGTTACCCTTGACGCTGCATCAATGACAGAAGCGCCTGCGATGGTGTACTTAACGACAAACCTGAGTGCACGAATCGCAAAACGTCATTTTTTCGGATGAATCCAAGTTCTGTTTACAACATCATGATGGTCGCATCCATGTTTGGCGATATCGCGGTGAACGCACATTGGAAGCGTGTATTCGTCATCGCCATACTGGCGTATCACTCGGCGTGATGGTATGGAGTGCCATTGGTTACACGTCTCTGTCACCTCTTGTTCGCATTGACGGCACTTTGAACAGTGGACGTTACATTTCAGATGTGTTACGACCCTTGGCTCTACCCTTCATTCAATCCCAGCGAAACCCTACATTTCAGCAGGATAACGACGACCGCATGTTGCAGGTCCTATAGGGGCCTTTCTGGATACAGAATATGTTCGACTGTTACCCTGGCCAGCGCATTCTCCAGATCTCTCACCAATTGGAAACGTCTGGTCAATGGTGGCCGAGCAACTGGCTCGTCACAATACGCCAGTCACTACTCTTGATGAGCTGTGGTATCGTGTTGAAGCTGCATGGGCAGCTGTACCTGTACACGCCATCCAAGTTATGTTTCACTTATTGCCCACGTGTATCAAGGCCGTTATTACGGCCGGAGGTGGTTGTTCTGGGAACTGATTTCTCAGGATTTATGCACCCAAATTGCGTGAAAATGTATTCACATGTCAGTTGTACTATAGTATATTTGTCCAATGAATACCTGTGTATCATCTGCATTTCTTCTTGGTGTAGTAATTTGAATGGGCAGTAGTGTACAGACAGACAGGTAAGGTACAAAATTTTTAGGAAAAGCAGTTCTTGTGCCACACAATTGATTAGCACTGCAGAGGCGTACGTGTCGATCGATATCTTAACACAGGCAGCAAACTGGGCGTGGCCACAGCGGTAATTCTAGCCTCGCGCCGTCGGTCGCGGCGATCACACTTGCGCCCGCCGACGTGGATTGCTCAATTCGCGAAATGACACGGTGCGGCATCTGATTGCAGAGCTGGCGGGCGCGACAGCGCGCAAAACGAGCAGCGCGACGTATCAGACTCTCACTTAGCGCTCTCCGTCACGGCAAGAGACTGCAATACTTGCCGACCCCTCACCAGGTGGCCGGCGCGTCGCCTGTAATAGCGGTCGCGGTCACCGTCACGCGCATACTGGCGTATAAGAATCGATAATCTAGCTCCAATTCACTTTTTGCCAATTCCTTGTCCCTCAACCAATGATTGCTAAACATTATTTAAATTTATTTATTGATATTTCATATTAATCTACGAGCACCTATAGTTTCATGAAGTTCTGCTTGGTGACGGTGCTATACGCAACCTCCAGAATGGGATCTGCATCAGCGACGCTTCCAGGCAGAGAGCTGTCTCTAAGTTCCTCTGGGGGAAAACCAGGACATAGCAGTATTCACAGGCACCTGCAGAATGTCTACGGAGACCTGGCAGTGGACAAAATCACGTTGAGTCGTTGGGCGAGACGCCTGTCATCATCGCAACATGGTCGCGCGTACCTGTCCGATCTATGGTGTGCCGGCCGGTCGCACAGAGCTGTGGCTCCAGCAATGCTGGAACGTGCGGCCACTCTCATTCGATGTGATCGACGAATCACAATCAGACACCTCGCTGCACAACTGGACGTCTGTGTTGGTAGTGCTGATCCATTTGAACCAAAATGGTTCAAATGACTCTAAGCACTATGGGACTAAAATCAGAGGTCATCGGCCCCTAGAACTACTTAAACTTAACTAACCTAAGGACATCACACACATCCATGCCCGAGGCAGGATTCGAACCTGCGACTGTAGCGCCTAGAACCGCTTGACCACGACGGCCGGCTATGGTGTACTGAATCCTGAACAAAATCAACCTGCTTTCAGAAAAGAACTGTGTTGCATTGATTATTGAATGTTATGGAATCCTCATTGAAGATCGTTTAACACAGAAGTTGCAGTACAGTGACCCTCCTCAGGCTCGAATCTCAAACCTACGTGGACTGGACCTCATTTATCCACACTGCTGGCCATTAAAGTTGCTACAACAATAATAAATGCAGATGATAAACGGTTATTCATTGGACAAATATATTATACTAGAACTGACATGTGATTACATTATCACGCAATTTGGGTGCATAGATCCTAAGAAATCAGTACCCAGAACAACCACCTCTGACCGTAATAACGGCCTTGATACGTCTGGGCATTAAGTCAAACAGAGCTTGGATGGCGTATACAAGTACAGCTGCCCATGCAGCTTCAACACGATACCACAGTTCATCATGAGTACTGACTGGCGCATTGTGACGAGCCAGTTGACCAGACGTTTTCAATTGCTGAGAGATCTGGAGAATGTGCTCGCCAGGGGAGCAATCGAACATTTTCTGTATCCAGAAAGGCCCCTACAGGACCTGCAACATGCGGTCGAAATTTATCCTGCTGAAATGTAGGCTTTGGCAGGAATCGAATGAAGGTAGAGCTACGGGTCGTAACACATCTGAAATATAACGTCCACTGTTGAAAGTGCCGTCAATGCGAACAAAAGGTGGCCGAGACGTGTAACCATTGACACCCCATACTATCAAGGCGGGTGATACGCCATTATGGCGATGACGAATACACGCTTGCAATGTGCGTTCACCGCGATGTCGCCAAACACGGATGCGATCATCATGATGCTGTAACCAGAAACTGGATTAATCCGAAGAAATGACCTTTTGCCATTCGTTCAGGTTCGTCGTTGAGTACACCATCGCAGGCGCTCCTGTCTGAGATGCAGCGTCAAGGGTAACCGCAGCCATCGTCTCCGTGCTGTTAGTCCATGCTGCTGCAAACGTCGTCGAACTGTTCGTGCAAACGTCCCCGTGTGTGGACCCAGGGATCGAGACGTGGCTGCACGATCCGTTACAGCCATGCGGATGAGATGCCTGTCATCTCGATTGCTAGTGATACGAGGCCGTTGGGATTCAGCACGGCGTTCCGTATTACCATCCTGTACACACCGATTCCATATTCTCCTAACAGTCATTATATCTCGACCAACGCGAGCAGCAATGTCGCGATACGAGAAACCGCAATCTCGATAGGCTACAATCCGACCTTTATCAAAGTCGGAAAAGTGATGGTACGCATTTCTCCTCCTTACACGAGGTATCACAACAACGTTTCACCAGGCAACGCCGGTCAACTGCTGTTTGTGTATGAGAAATCGGTTGGAAACTTTCCCCATGTCAGCACGTTGTAGGTGTCGCCACCGGCACCAAACTTGTTTGAATGCTCTGAAAAGCTAATCATTTGAATATCACAGCATCTTCTTCCTGTCGGTTAAATTTCGCTTCTGCAGCACGTCAGATTCGTGGTGTAGCAATTTTAATGGCCAGTAGTGTATATCTACATCGACACTATGTGGTAAAGTATTTCCGGACATCCTATATAGCACTAAACTAGCCACTAGTTGTCACCAGGAGCAGACCCGTCCCTATGGATGTAATTGGGTAGTATTATGTTGTCAGTAGAGAAGCAGTAATGGGTCGATCAGGAGATCTCACTAACTTCCAACATGGAGTACTTTTTTGATGTCACTCGAGAAAAAGATCCATCAGGGACATTTCAGCTTTTCTAAAGGTGCCCATGACAGGACAACCACAGGTAAACCAAGACCAGCTAGACCTCATGTACCGACGCATACGTCAAGTGACGTTCGAGATGGTGTAAAGAGCGGCAGTGGAGATTGGGAAGGAGTGATATTGTATGATGAATCACGCTATGTCATGTGGAAATCTGATGGAAGGGTTCGGGTTTGGAGAATGCCTGGAGAACTTTACCTACCATTATAAGTATTCTCAACAGAGAAGTATGGAGTAGTTCATGTAACGGTATGGTGGTGTTTTTGTTGTTAGGACGTGGTGCCCATATTCCGCTTAAGAAATCACTAAATTCGAAAGGATATGAACACATTTTATAGCACTGCGTATTGCTTACAGTAGAAGAACAGACGAAGACTGTTGGTATCAGTATGACAATGTATGCTGTAATAAGGCAGCTTCTCTGGAGCAATGTTTTATGGCCAATAAAATTCCTGAAATGGACTTCTGTGGCCAGAATCCCGAACTGATCCCAATGAAACATCTTGGGGATGAGTCAGAACGTCGGCTTCGCTCTAGATCCCAGCGTGCAACAGCTCTAGCGTGTCTGGTTCACCTCTTGAGGAAGAATGGCCTGCCATTTCTCGACAGGCGTTAAGGCAGTTCATTAAAAGTGTCCCTAGTAGAGTTCAGGCTGCGATAAGGGGGAAGATTGGACACCCCACATTAATGTCCCCTGATAGGTGTTCGGATACTTTTGATCAGAGAATGTACGTGTGCTCCTGCACAAAGCGTCAGGCAAAGGGAGCGGCTCTTCATCTTCATCCTCCTCCTCCTCCTCCTCCTCCTCCTCATCATCATCATCATCATCGTATTCTACAGTTGCAGCCTCCTGTCAGGGTCTGCTTAGGACACAAGCCTCTCCATGTTTTCCTTTCTTCCCAACACGCTCCCCTCTTCACTCTCCCCCAGTCTTCTGCTCTCTCTATGACACATACCTTCACTCCAACGATCATTCTCTCTCTCCGTCTTTCTCTAGATTTCCGCCTCTTGTTGTCATTTCATAGGTCTGGTTAAGTATCCTGCCAATTCTCATTCTTTCAATCGGTGCATACCATCTTAGTCTTATCTTCTTTTCTATAGTCTCTTGCAAAGCGTTCTATTTCCTCCCTCTCCTAAGTACAGTAGAGATGTTGGTTTTGTTAAACAACATTGTATCTTTTACATACATTACACTGAAAGGCGCCGGAGGTCATCTTCGACTGTGGTGGTTGATTATCTGATACCATTTAGACTCTCCGGGAAACAAGCTGCTCCCTGTGTGATCAGATACCTACGCAATAGAAAATGGAATGCAACGGATAACGCAAAATGGATCATTGTAGCTGAACGACTGGTACTGGTCTTGCAAAAATCATTAAAAGATACAGGGGCAATGATAGTCTATCTAAAGAAAGGAAACTGGATGTCCAGATTGTTATGTTTCTCATGATCACACAAACGTAGTAACGAAATTCTCGTATGCCAATGACTGGCCGGAGGGACACCAGTGCGACTAAAACTAAGGACAACTCCTCTCATGAACTTGGTCAAAAGGATTGACTATTCCACCCGTACACAAAAACAATTGCATGGATCTTCGTATTACATCAAAGTGAAGCTAAGCCTCAACACCACCCATTTGGCACTGCATGGACAGTGTTTTGAAGGAAACATATGACACGATTTACTAATATATCGTCCATTCGCGAGTCAAAGAAAGAAACTAGTGAAAATATTCCAGAAGGGCTGATTGAAAGATGCAGGTCTACACAGTTTCTCACTACTAACAACGCCTACTAAGCGGCACTAATCAACTGAAAGTCAGCAACACCTTCTGAAGCAAACGTTAGCACCCACTAAAATGTCCTCAAAGTCTGGTAGCATCAGACCGTGGAAATCTGTTCTCCTCGGGATCTGCCACTAGAAAATGGAAGTCTGCTCCCACTGAAATTCAACACGAGAATGTTCTCCTCAGGTCCATTCTGTACTCAACGGCTATGAAAGGAAACATGCACCTTGGCCTATTAAACTCGTGTGCCTATTGGTCCGTTTATCAGTCGCCAGCACATTGACCGCTCGAATCCCCTCTTCGTAAAATTTTGAGAGTGGTCAGTGGGAAGTTACCACACGTAAGGGGATAGCTCGTTTTTAACTAAAACTACGTGATGTCATTACCCAAACAAATCGGGCAATCCCTTCAATTTTGAAAACGTACCAGTGGAAATTTCCACGCAAGATATAAAAGAGAAAGACTGAAAGAGACAGAGAAGAGATCTTGTTTATTTAATGGCTGGTCCGGAGCTAGTATCTCGCGGCTTGCCGGTCTTTAGACAATTGTCTACTGAGAAACTTGCGTCGCGGTGAAAAAAAGGGTGCTGCTTTCAGTTCACTATTTAAACTATGACAGTGTCCGGGCCTCTGCAAAGACGAGAATACAGGAACCGCCCGCTTCGGTGCTCCTGTGATGCGCTGCTCCTGTTGTAAGTAGGCTGTTTAGGTTTTTATATTATAACGCCACGTAGCGCTCTGTATAAAATCACTGGCTGTGCTGTGTGCAGTCTGTGGCTGGTTAGCATTGTTGTAATATTCACTTTTATAGTGTTGGGCAGTTGTGAACAGCGCGTAGCGTTGCGCAGTTGGAGGTGAGTCGCCAGCAGTGGTGGATGTGGGGAGAGAGATGGAATTTTGAGAGCGGATGATCTGGACGTGTGTCCATCAGAGACAGTAAATTTGTAAGACTGGATGTCATGAACTGATATATAATGACTTTTGAACACTATTAAGCTAAATACATTGTTTGTTCTTTATCAAAATCTTTCATTTGCTAACTATGCCTATCAGTACTTAGTCCCTTCAGTACTTAGAATATTTTATTTAGCTGGCACTATTGGAGCTCGCTGTATTGCAGTAGTTCGAGTAACGAAGATTTTTGTGAGGTGATTCATGAAAGGTAGAGGTTATTGTTAGTCAGCGCCATTCTTTTGTAGGGATTATTAAAAGTCAGATTGCGTTGCGCTAAAAATATTGTGTGTCAGTTTGGTGATGATCAGAATAAATAAAGAGAGAAATGTCTGAGTACGTTCAGTTTTGTTCAGCTGTTTGAAAATCAAATAACGTTATAGGTTTTCCAGCACAGTAATACATAAATTTTTCTAAGGGGACGTTTCACTGTCAAGTGCCCTAGCGCAGAAGAGGAGACTTTTCTCATTCTGGAATGCAACTCCATGGTGCCTGTCAGCAAGCCACTGTAACACCTACAGAGCCAAAAATAGCTCCCAAATTAGCTCCCATGTCCTTAAAATATCAATTCACAAAATGACTCAAGTCCCTCCACAAGTAGTAATTACGAAAAATCAGTAACAAACAAACAGAGGGAAATATCTAGTATAGAAATCAAAAGGAAAAGAAAAGGAAAATTTAATTATAAATTTTAGAAATATGGGAAGGGGGAAACCAGTACGTAAGAAAATCAATATTATAGTCATAGAAGGTCTGGGACACCGAAGATAGTGTTTATTAAAGTATAAATTACGGTACTCCAGTCTCTAGTCTGTTCTAGTTCGGAAGTGATTTAGGACGTACAGCTTTAGAGAACAACAATTGGGACTTAATTAAACGGGGATCAAGAATAGATCGTGACGAGATTGTTTTTGAGGATTGTCAATACAAGACTTTAATTTGGACATTTATCAGATTAGATAAACGGGAAGGTGAATAGTAATCTCTTTGGCTTTAACGTCAATTCGTGTAAATATTTAAATGCTTTACTGAATTGAAAATTTTAAACGAATTCAGACCTAACTAACCTAAAGACATCATACACATCCATGCCCGAGGCAGAATTCGAACCTGCGACCGTAGCAGTCGCGCAGTTCCAGACTGTCGCGCCTAGAACCGCTCGGCCACTCTGGCCGGCTAGTGACCAGAGTTAATGACAGTTTGCGGATATTAAATAGAAATAACTTATTTACCGAAAGTGACAGGATATTATCTGACATCTCTGTTGCTAGCGGGAATCCTACCTAGACATATAATGAAAGGACTTCTTTGAATGAGATCGTATGACTGAACCTATTTATTAATAATTCTTGTCAATAAACTGACGTCGTTGATTTGAAACATAATATAATTTAACTTAGATTTAACTTAGATTAATAAACGTTAAGGTCACGTGATCTATGCCAAGAACAAAATAGCGATTCGTAACTAAAACAACTGAACGAAAGGTTAAAGTATCGTCGTCTGTAAACATTGGTAGTAAAGCTACTAAAGATTTTTTCTCTCAGAATTGGGAAGACTATACGTGTAGTGACCCCACGCTAAACATTGGGTTTTAAAAGTAATCAAACTGATACTTAGCCGGGACAATATTGAATAAAAGTAAAACCCTTCAATGACAGTCAATATGTAAAAAATAGAATCAAACTTTCACCTATTAGACGAAAAAGCGAAAACAGAAAAAAGGGCTGCTACACTTCCTAGAGTATTCGCATTTGTTTACTGAACCTCCTCACTCCACATCTATTGTTAGACGATTCCCTTTCGACATAGTGGGCAGGTGCCTCCTACCCATTGCCTTTCTACAGGACGTGCTGCGTACAACACATTCCGGTGCCTCTGTGCGTGAGATCAAAACGTTCAACTTGGCGTTTATCTTCACAATAGGCTGCCCCATTTCCGCAGTTAAGCCGGGACCAGTACGCAGATAAAGCTGTTATTTACTTAGAAAGTAGCAAATTTTTATTCCTTTAACAAACATTAATTAAAAAAAAAGAAAAAGAAAAAACGTTTCTCACGATTTACCTCTGCTGGGTAGTGAAACTACATTTCAGTCAGAAAACGGTACGATGCATTATTGATCCTGAGCATCTGATAATTTGTTAATTAATCCCACGTCCATTCTTTTTCTGTCAGATGCGCAAAAATTACTCTGAGGTGACAAAAGACAGCCGGCCAGTGTGGCCAAGCGGTTCTAGGCGCTTCAGTCTGGAACGGCGCGACAGATACGGTCGCAGGTTCGAATCCTGCCTCGGGCAATGTCCTTAGGTTAGTTAGGTTTAAGTAGTTCGAAGTCCTAGGGGACTGATGACCTCAGATGTTAAGTCCCATAGTGCTCAGAGCCATTTGGACCATTTTGACAAAAGACATGCGATATGTCCTAATATCGTGTCGAACATCCTTTTGCACGGCGCAATGCGGCAGCTCGGCATGGCATGGTCTCAACAAGTCGTCAGATGTCTCCCGCAGAAATGTTTAGCCACGCTGCCTCTATAGCCGCCCATAACGGCGAAAGTGTTGATGGTGCAGTGTTTTGTGCACGAACTGACCTCTGGATTGGGTCCCATAAATGTTCCATGCGATTCATTTTGAGCGATCTGGATGGCCAAACCGTTAGCTCGAATTGTCCAGAATATTCTTCACACCAATTGCGACCTGGGTACACGGTGCATTGTCCTCCAGAAAAATACCATCGTTGTTTGTGAATATGAAGTCCATTAATGGTAGGAAATAGTCTCCACGTAGTTCAGTTGTACCAGAGGACCCATTCTCTTCCATATAATCACAGACCGCACCATTATGGAGCCATCACCAACTTGTACAGTGCCTCAGTCTATATCATTGTAGGGTCTGCGCCACTCTCGAACCCTACCTTCAGCTCTCAGCAACAGAAATCGAAACTAATCTGACCAGGCCAACGTTTCCCAATCGTGTACGGTGCAACCGATATAGTCAAGAGCCAGAGAGGCGCTGGAGGCGATATCGTGTTGTTAGCAAAGGCACTCTCGCTGGTCGTCTGCAGCCACACCCCATTGACGCTAAATGTCGATGCACTGTCGTACGGATACGTTTGTCGTATGTCCCACATTAATTTCTGCAGTTATTTCATGCAGTGTTGCTTGTCTGCTAGCACTGACAACTGTACGCAAACGCCGCTGCTCTCGGTCTTGAAGGCCGTCGGTCAGTGCAACGTCTGTGTTGAGAGGTAATGCCTGTAGTTTGGTTTTCTCAGGACACACTTGACACTGTGCATCTCGGAATATTAAATTCCCTAACGATATCCGAATTGTAATGTCCTATGCGTCTCGCTCCAACAACCATTCTGCGTTCAAAGTCTGTTAATTCCCGTCGTGTGGCCACAGACACGTCAGAAACTGAAACTGAAATCACTCAACAGAGGAAAGTCCACTGGACCTGACGGGATACAAATTCGATTCTACACAGAGTACGCGAAAGAACTTGCCCCCCCCTTTTAACAGCCGTGTACCGCAAGTCTCTAGAAGAATGGAAGGTTCCCAATGATTGGAAAAGAACACAAGTAGTCCCAGTCTTGAAGAAGGGTCGTCGAACAGATGCGCAAAACTATAGACCTATATTTCTGACATCGATCTGTTGTGGAATTTTAGAACATGTTTCTTGCTCGCGTATGATGTCATTTCTGGAAACCCAGAATCTACTCTGTAGGAATCAACATGTATTTCGGAAACAGCGATCGTGTGAGACCCAACTCGCTTTATTTGTCCTTGTGACCCAGAAAATATTAGATACAGGTTCACAGGTAGATGCCATTTTGCTTGAGTTCCGGAAGGCGTTCGATACAGTTTCGCACTGACGCCTGATAAACAAAGTAAGAGCCTACGGAATATCAGACCAGCTGTGTGGCTCGATTGAAGAGTTTTTAACAAACAGAACACAGCATGTAGTTGTCAATGAAGAGGCGTCTACAGACGTTAAAGTAACTTCTGGCGTGCCACAGGGGAGTGTTATGGGACCATTGCTTTTCACAATGTATATAAATGACCTAGTAGATAGTCTCGGAAGTTTCATGGGGCTTTTCGCGGATGATGCTGTAGTATACAGAGAAGTTGCAGCATTACAAAATTGCAGGAAAATGCAGGAAGACCTGCAGTGGATAGGCACTTGGTGCAGGGAGTGGCAACTGAACCTTAACAAATGTAATGTATTGCGAATACATAGAAAGAAGGATCCTTTATTGTATGATTATATGGTTGCGGAACGAACACTGGTAGCAGTTACTTCTGTTAAATATCTGGGAGTATGCGTGCGGAACGATTTGAAGCGTACTGATCATATAAAATTAATTGTTGGTAAGGCGGGTGCCAGGTTGAGATTCATTGGGAGAGTCCTTAGAAAATGTAGTCCATCAACAAAGGAGGTGGCTTACAAAACACTCGTTCGACCTATACTTGAGTGTTGCTCATCAGTGTGGGATCCGTACCGGGTCGGGTTGACAGAGGAGATAGAGAAGATCCAAAGAACAGCGGCGCTTTTCGTCACAGGGTTATTTGGTAAGCGTGATAGCGTTACAGAGATGTTTGGCAAGCTCAAGTGGCAGACTCTGCAAGAGAGAGGCGTTCTGCATCGCGGTGTAGCTTGCTGTCCACGTTTCGAGAGGGTCCGTTTCTGGATGAGGTATCGAATATATTGCTTCCCCTTTCTTATAACTCCCGAGGAGATCACGAATATAAAATTAGAGAGATTCGAGTGCCCACGGAGGCTTTCCGGCAGTAGTTCTTCCCGCGAACCATACGCGACTGGAACAGGAAGTGGAGGTAATGACAGTGGCACGTAAAGTGCCCTCCGCCACACACCGTTAGTTGGCTTGCGAAGTATAAATGTAAATGTAGATGTAGATGTAGAAAGCCTATCACATTAATCGCCGGACTTTAGATGACAACTGCGCCCATGCATTCTCCTTTTATACCTTTTGTCTCAGTAGACGCGCATATCGCTAACCCACGACTTTATTCACTTCAGTATAGCATGACGTGAAACAAGTCAGTCAGAGAATAAGCTGTGGTTTAGGTCTCTGTCAACATGGGAGACGCTTGATAATTAAGAATCCATCCATCTAATTACAGGCTCCGGAACCTTCCCGAACGACCAGCCCAAGAGTGAATTCGTTTCTAAGCTGTTGCTTTTTTTGCGTTCCTTAAATTTCAGTCGCAGACTAACTTTTTAATAAAAATTCCATGACAAAGGAGACCATAATATGTAAATCCCCGAAGTACTGAGAAACCGAAATCCAGATTTCGGTCGAGGTCATTTTGAGAAAAGTTGATACTTTACTCCAGCTCGGGCTAGCCCTTAAAAAACGCAAAGTTTCATACGGCTTCGTCTCCCTCAGTAAAGCGAAAGCGTACAGTATAACAGTTTTTTCGACAGCTGGAACTGAAGCTGAATGTGAGAAATCTGTCGGCGAAAGATGTGGTCAGTTCTCTGTGTCACGGCAAGCAGTCCTTGACCATTGCTCCTCCTCGTAGCTGGCTACGGCCCTATTTTTTGGGGTCGGAATCTCAGTGGGTGGTCGGCACTCCGAGGCCGTAAAGAGTCCGGGACACAGCCGGCCCAGGTTCATATTCTGTGTGCTTTCATCCGGACCGACGAATACGGCCAGCCGACGCCGACACGAACGCGCTTTTTGACCTTGGCACTTGTCACCGTGCAGCTAGTCGCAGTCTGCCCGTTCATTACTTTGAGCAGGAGGTTGTAGTGTCGCTCGCGTACATGAGTCGTCGTTTTTACTCGCTGTGCACGATTACGTCGCGCCTCAGCCTAACACCGATATCGCCAGGCACGTGGTAAGGAATCATGCAACCGCCCGCTTCGTCATCTCGATCGCTATCTCATGCCAACAGTGCATACACTCTCTCTCTCTCTCTCTCTCTCTCTCTCTCTCTCTCTCTCTCTCTCTCTCTCCCCATCTCTCTCTCTCTCTCTCTCTCATATATATATCAGATTCCCTTGGAGTAATAAAATGAAATTTTCTGAGGGGATGCTAACTAAACGATTCGATTCTGCTTCAGTCACGAAACTAAATTATTTTCAAAATATCGTTACTATTATTGCAATTTTGTTAGACTCTAATACTGATTATATAAGTTACCAAAAAATTTGTTTTTTCTCAATTAGTAGCACTAATGCGGGGGAAGTTACAGGTTCCTCATACAGTCCACCCACCACAAACGTACGTTGTGCTTTTTCGCGTACATCGATGACGATAAAAGTTGATTTATATACGCAACAAATGCTAAAATATCTCAAGAAAATATCTTCTTCAAGTTGTAAATAGTATCTGTAGTAGTCCAGAAATTGCTTCATTATTCGCATCGAAACAGATACGTGAATTAATTGTCAGTGCAACACAGTAGTAACTATGCACGGTAGTTCATTGATAGTGGCCGGGCCAAATATCTCACGAAATAGGCGTCAAACGAAAAAACTGCAAAGTACGAAACTTGTCTGCCTTGAAGAGGGAAACCAGATGGCGCTATGGTTGGCCCGCTAGATGGCGCTGCCATAGGTCAAACGGATATCAACTCCGTTTTTAAAATGGGAACCCCCATTTTTATTACATATACGTGTAGTACGTAAACAAATATGAATGTTTTTGTTGGACCACTTTTTAACGCTTTGTGATAGATGGCGCTGTAATAGTAACAAACGTATAAGTACGTAGTATCACGTGAAATTCCGACAGTGCGGACGGTATTTGCTTCGTGATACATTACCCATGTAAAAATGGACCGTTTACCAATTGCGCAAAAGGTGGATATCGTGTTGATGTATGGCTATTGTGATCAAAATGCCCAACGGGCGTTTGCTACGTATGCTGCTTGGTATCCTGGACGACACCATCCAAGTGTCCGGACCGTTCGCAGGATAGTTACATTATTTAAGGAAACAGGAAGTGTCCAGCCACATGTGAAACGTCAGCCACAACCTGCAACAATTAATGATGTCCAAGTAGGTGTTGTAACTGCCGTCGCGGCTAATCCGCACATCAGTGGCAGACAAATTGCTCGAGAATCTCAAAAACGTCGGTGTTGAGAATGCTACTTCAATATCGATTGACGACTTTGAACGTCTTGTACAGTTCTGCAACTGGGCACAAGAGAAATTACGAGACGATGACAGATTTTTTTGCACGCGTTCTATTTAGCGACGAAGCGTCATTCACCAACAGCGGTAACGTAAACCGGCGTAATATGCGCTATTGGGCAACGGAAAATCCACTATGGCTGCGACAAGTGGAACATCAGCGACCTTGGCGGGTTAATGTATGGTCCGGCATTATGGGAGGAAGGGTAATTGGCCCTATTTTATCGATGGCAATCTAAATGGTGCAGTGTATGGTGATTTCTTACCTAATGTTCTACCGATGTTACTACAAGATGTTTCACTGAATGACAGAATGGCGATGTACTTCCAACATGACGGATGTCCGCCACATAGCTCGCGTGCGGTTGAAGCGATATTGAATAGCATATTTCATGACAGGTGGATTTGTCGTCGAAGCACCATACCATGGCCCGCACGTTCACCGGATCTGACGTCCCTTGATTTCTTTCTGTGGGGAATGTTGAAGGATATTTGTTATCGTGATCCACTGACAACGCCTGACAACATTCTTCAGCGCATTTTCAGTGCATGTGCGAACATTACGGAAGGTGAACTACTCTCTGTTGAGAAGAATGTCGTTACACGTATTGCCAAACTCACTGAGGTTGACGGACATCAATTTGAGCATTCATTGCATTAATGTGGTATTTACAGGTAATCACGCTGTATGCGTTCTTAGAAATAAGTTTTCCAAGGTACATGTATCACATTGGAACAACCGAAATAAAATATTCAAAAGCATCTATGTTCTGTATTTTAATTTAAAAAACCTACCTGTTACCAACTGTTCGTATAAAATTGTGAGCCATATGTTTGTTACTAGTACAGCGCCATCTATCACAAAGCGAAAAAAGTGGTCCAACTAAAACATTCATATTTCTTTACGTATAACACGAATATGTGATAAAAAATGGGGATTCCTATTTAAGAACGCAGCTGATATCCGTTTGACCTATAGCAGCGCCATCTATGGGGCCAACCATAGCACCATCTGGTTTTCCCCTTCAAGCTAAACAAGTTTCTTTCTTTGTAGTTTTCTCGTTTTCGTGAGATATTTGGCCCGGTCACGATCAGTGGACCACCCTGTATAAGGGTCACTATAGGACTGTACATAGTTTTAATATTATTCTTATTATTGTCATTAGAGCGGTTAGACACAAAGCGTAAGCAGCCTGAAGTCGCCCAATTACTGCCTGTTCAGAAGTAAGAATTGCAGCAATGAAGTGATGTACGAACAGTAAATATAGTGCACACGTCTAAACTTGTTTGATTTTGAACTGGGTTGCAGGGTTCTGGTCAAGCAAGTGCCGCAATGGAGTGAAGTAACGCAGGAGAAACATGTTTTATACAAACTGTGTACTCTCACAGATAGTTGGCTTTCTTTTCTCAGGGGGAGTTTTGGGTAGCACTTGAGATGCACCACGAATTTCTTCGTCTTTCATTATAACACACAGACACACACTAAATATTTTTAATCTTTTTAAAAATAAAACTTTACAAAAAAAGTATTTCATTCTACAGTTAAACAAGGTGCTGAAGTTGGTGATAATGAGGGGAAGGGGGACACAACAGATGGTAGTTGGGGTGTGGGTGGAGGGCGGAAGTACTCTGATTGCACTCCGGGTTAATGGTCTAAGAAAGGTTTGGAACTAGTGCTTCGAGCATGACAAGATCTGTCACGCACAGTACTGGAATTGTTCTGCCTTAAACAACTTTATACCTTTTATGTAGACCAGTAGTACAACCCCAGATACATTAAAGAATCGATATCGCAGCTCAGTACCACCTACTGGTAAAATGTGCCTGCTGCCCTCGTCACCGGTTAATGGATCAATGTGGCAGACGTATTTGCTAAGTACACTGTCAAATCAGTAAGTTCGCATTATTGACGCCAAAGAATGTGATGCATCCATCCCCGAAACTGCTGCTAGTGTAGGACGAAGCGTTTCGGTAGTGCAACGAGTGCGCGCAGAACGGTCCACGGAAGGCCTTAGAACACGAAGACATCGGCCAGGTCACACCACTCAGACTTCTTCTCCCCGTCCCCCTTCCCCCGAAGATCGACACCTCATCCGAATGCCATTGTAGGACAGATCTGCGTCCTCTTCGGCTTTGGTGCAACAGTGTAACACATCGTACCCTGTCAGGGGTGACATTCTGTTGCCGATTATTAAGACATGGGTTACGTGTGCTTCGTCCACTTCTCCGCCTACCTTTGACGAACGTGTAGAAACATGCTAGTCGGTAATGGTGTATTGAACGACAACACTGGGAACAGTAATGGCATCGTATAGTGTATTCGTATGAATCCAGGTCTTCAGTTTGTTTGAAAATGACGGTCGCATTTTGGTTCGCCGCAGACAGGGGAGCAAATCCCAGTGACTGCATTCACACAAGACATAAAGCACCAACTCAAGGCGTTATGGTGTGGGGTGCTATTGGGTACAACCACAAGTCACAGTTGGTGCGTCTCCAGGGCACTGTGGTCAGTGTGGTCTACGTGAATGACATCCTGCGACCTGTAGCCAGATCATTTTTGCACAACATCCCAGACGCCATTTTTCAGAAAGACAACGCGCGACCACATGTTGTTGCACGAGCACGTACCTTCTTGGTGTCACAGGTTGCAGCCTTTTGCCCTGGCCCGCAAGATCACCAGTCATGTCGCTAGTAGAAAATGTGTGAGATATGGTGAAACGACGGGTGCAGCGCTGTGAGCCAATGCCAAACACCACAGATGAACTTTGGAACCAGGTGAATGCAGCAGGGAAGACTATACAACAGGACGCCATTCGCGGCTCATACGCGTCGATGCCATCACTCATAGAACAAGTTGTCAGTGCCCAATGCGGACCCTATGGCTACTAAGCAACACGACAGAACCGAGGTAACTGAGATGCTAATCATTTCTGTAGAACGTATCACTGTACATGTCCTGTGAACGTCTTGTCTCTAGTCGTTCAAGGTGTTCTGTTTTTACTGAACATGAGTGTGTTACGTTATAAAAAATTTCTCTTCTCCTATATTATTATTTGACCCTTTGTTACAAAATCGTATAAGAATGTATGCATTTTTATGTCTTCTGTTGCTAAAAGGGTTTTAATGTTTTGTTGGTAAGGCATTTGCAGAGGGTATCAGACGTTGTATTAGTTTCGTAGCTTCTTGATATCTTTGGTGACTGCCGAAGAAAATGTGATAAACATCTCCTTAACTGCCGCTTCCACATGAGGCCCATGTGATCATGATGAGACGGCAGTGACGTTGCCGGAATCTCCCGTGTCTGAAGGGAAGTTGTGCAATTGTCACTATAAAGTTTCTGCTGTATCTGTAATTTTGTTACCAAGGACGTGACAGGTGATTGGGTACCATTGCGACATAGTGTCTTCCTTTACTTTCGTAAGACCGTTGGAGGTATTCATTCCGTCGGGCCCTGATTATGGTGCTTATGATATGGAGAAGGACGCCGGGTGGCACTTCATCATATTTCACAGAGCCATTATATACAGCTTCCTTGGCCAGATTAGCTACTTTTTCACTTCCTTTTACTCTGTCGTGCGCTTACACCCGTAACATGATGCTCGTCTTATTTGCGGGAAAGCTCTCGCACTGCTTCCATAACGCGGTACACTAGACAATTTTCGGCACTGTTGACATCGTAGCATTTTAACAGCATCAAAACCGAGTGTAAGTCTGATAAAATTATGGTTGTTTCTTCGTCGACGCATTTAACGTCTAAAATCACTGTTAAGTTCTGCGATGAGTTTCGTGTTATTCATCCACAGACTAACGAAAAAATCAGAAAAGTTGTTTTTATTCGGTAACGTAGGACATAGATGGTAGATTCATATGAGAACTATCTGTAAATACAGCCTTTTTTAAAAACTGTGTCAACATTTATACAACCGATAAGAAGAACTATTTGCATGTTTCTACCAAGATACTGCGTTTCCTGAACTATGTGTTGCACAGTGATATAATTTTCTGGGCATCTTCGGTTATATAAATGTAAACCGTCTGCAAAAAGTATTGCTACTTCTTCTGCATACGAGATGACACCTCCCGCTTTTTCCTGATACGTTGCCATTTTAAAACACTCCAACCCAGAATTGCAACAAAGGACAGAAGAAAAAATCTGGGAGCTTTTGAACGTTTCAAAGCAACCCATAACTTTCCATGTTATGATTTTCTGAAATGGTAGCGGGACTTTATGGATACCCTGAACATTAACATTAAAATATTGTTCTACAGGAAGTTCTTTGTAAAAAAAAAGTTTAGGTTTGCATAATCAGTACACTAAAATGAAATGAAATAATACTGAAATGTTTTCACAGTTGCGACTACAAACTACCATCAGTTGTATAATGGATTGACTACAATTTTGACTACAAAATTTCTGCCAGACCGGGACTCCAACCCTGATTTCCCGCTTTACGTGAGCGGCCTCCTTAACAGCTTTGGATATCTTTGTCTCATCCCAAGGCCAAAATCGAACTTTCATATGTCGTTGCCCCTGTGTCACAGCCTGCGCTCGTACACTTACTGTAATTCTTGTACAGAGGAAGGATATTTTAATTGAAAATCGCTACCTAGTACGGGCGGATAAATACGACATTGCAGTACCTCTGTTGTTCAGAAGGAAGATGGAATGGTCCTTCGGACATGCAAATTCTGAAGGTGGGTTGGTTCGTTGGTTCGGGAGAAGGGACCAAACAGCGTGGTGATCGGTCCCATCGGATTACGAAAGGATGGGGAAGGGAGGCGGCAGTGACCTTTCAAAGGAACCATCCCAGCATTTGCCTGAAGCGGAACCATCCCAGCATTTGCCTGAAGCGATTTACGGAAATCACGGAAAAGCTAAATTAGAATGACCGGACGCGGGTTTCAACCGTCGTCCTCGCGAATGCAATTCTGAAGGTAGCAAGGGTAAAACACAGGGAGCGAAAAGTTACTTATAATTTGTACAGGGACCAGATGGCAGTCATAAGAACAAACGGAATTACTGAGTGAGAAGGGCGTGAGACAGGATTTTAGGATATCCGCGATGTTACTCAACCTGTTCATTGAGCAAATAGTAAAGGAAACCAAAGAAAAATTTGGAGAAGGAATAAAAAGTTCACGGAGAAGTAATAAAAACTCGAAGGTCTTCCGACAACACTGTAATTCTGTAAGAGACAGCAGTGCACATGGAAGAGCAGTTGAATGGAATGGACAGTGTCTTGAAAGGGGGATGTAAGATGAAAATTAACAAAAGCAAAACGAAAATAAGGGAATGTAGTTGAATTAAATCAAACTACACTGAGGGAATATGATTACGAAACGAGACACTAAAAGTATTAGTTGTGTTTTGCTGCTTTGATGACAGCCGAAGAAGAGGGGATACAAAATTTAGACTGGCAATGGCGCCGGCCGTTGTGGCTGAGCGGTTCTACACGCTTGAGTCTGGGACCGCGTGACCGATACGGTCGCAGGTTCGAATCCCACCTCGGGCATGGATGTATGTGATGTCCTTAGGTTGGTTAGGTTTTAGTAGTTCTAAGTTCTAGGGGAGTGATGACCTGAGATGTTAAGTTCCATAGTACTCAGAGCGATTTGAACCATTGGTAATGGCAATAAAAGCGTTTCCGAAGAAGATAAATTTGTTAACATCGAATATAGATTTGACTGTTAATAAGTACTTTCTGATGGTATTTGTCTGGAGCATATCCTTCTATAGAGGAGAAAAGTGGAGGATAAGTACCTCAGACAAGAAGAAAATAGCTTTTGAAATGTTGTATTACAGAAGAATGCTGAAGATCAGTTCACTAGACCATGTAACTAATAAGAAGGTACTCAACAGAAATGGGGAGAAAAGAAATTTTTGGCACAACTTGAATAAAAGAAGGGATCGATTGACAGGACACGTTCTGAGACGTCAGGGAATCACCAATTTAGTACTGAAGTGAAGTGTTGGGTTAGAAAGGGGCCAAGAGATAAATGCAGTAAGCAGGTTCAAATGGATGCATGTTGGAGGTGTTATTTTAACATGATAAGGCATGCACAAGACATAGTAGCAAGCAGAGCTGGATAAGACCAGTCTTCGGATTGAAGACCACAACAACAACATACTTCTCTCTTTTGTACCCTTCTCCACTGATGTGCACAACAAACAACTAACAAACAGGTGGCTATAGGTATGAGCGAAACTTTCGAACAAAAGTGAAACACCGTTGCTTTCGATGAGACACGTGGGTGCAGCACTGTCGTTGAGGGAAGTAGACAACAAGGGTCGGAACGAGAGCGTAGCTTTTACAGACAAGGAGGGAGTTAGGGTGTTAGATATTGTCCTGCTATACGAAATGTTCTCCGATCTTTGAGGACGACAACCCCTCGTCAATACGTCGGCAATCACCTTCAAGCATGAGCAATATTACTCGGCCACGGAACAAAACTGTTGTATTTTACACCCACACTGCACCAGTGATGCCGGCAAGACCATCATGGCAAAATATTGCCAGAAAGTATGGCCCACATACACGCACTATTAGTGGTACATGAGGTATACTCCAACACAAACCGTAATGTGGCTTGCTAGAAAACGGATGACTGTGCAGGCTGCAACTAACAAAACAGGTGGCTATAGGTATGAGCGAAACTTTCGAGCCGGCCGGAGGGGCCGTGCGGTTCTAGGCGCTACAGTCTGGAACCGAGCGACCGCAACGGTCGCAGGTTCGGATCCTGCCTCGGGCATGGATGTGTGTGATGTCCTTAGGTTAGTTAGGTTTAAGTAGTTCTAAGTTCTAGGCGACTGATGACCTCAGAAGTTAAGTCGCATAGTGCTCAGAGCCATTTGAACCATCTGAAACTGTCGAACAAAAGTGAAACACCGTTGTTTTCGATGAAACACGTGGGTGCAGCACTGTCGTTGAGGGAAGTAGACAAACAGGGGCAGAACGAGAGCATAGCTTTTACAGAAAAGGGGGGAGTTAGGGTGTCAGATATTGTACTGCAATACTTAATGTTCTCCGTTCTTTGTAGAAGACAGCCCCTCGTCAATACGTCGGCAGTCACCTTGAAGCACGAGCAATATTACTCGGCCACAGAACAAAATTGTTGTGTTTTACACCCACACTGCACCAGTGACACCGGCAAGACCATCATGGCAAAATATTGCCATAAAGTATGGCCCACATACACGCGCCATTAGTGGTAAATGAGGTGTGCTCCCGACACAAACCGTAACGTGGCTTGCAGAATACGGATGAGTGTGCAGGCTGGAGCCGATGGCGTGCAGACAGCAGTCCCGGACTGCGTTCCAGATCGACTGGGTATTCCGGCCCCCAGCCGCTGCGCGCCGCATTCCAGCGCGCGCCGTCACGACAGGGCAGCGTGGTGTGGCGTGCTGTCCCGTCCTCTACTTGTATGGCCGGCGGCGGGTCAGCGCCCACGCCGCCACGCCGCCCGTGTCTCCCTACATGGGCCGAGCCGGCCAAGGCCGCTGAGCGCAGTGTGGGTGGCTGGTTGGCACACACCGCAGGCACCGCTACTGTTCACGCACCGCCATCACTGCACGCGAACTGTAATTCTGCCGATCCGATGTCGGGCGACAATTAAATGCTCACAGTGGGATAGCATCTCTCCATCTCTCTTTGAAGACGTGGGAATGGAAACCGCAGGATAAGTGGAGGCTCCAGTTCTCGAGAAGGCCGGTGTGGACGGACGGTTCTACGCGCTTCAGTCTGGAACCGCGCGACCGCTACGGTCGCAGGTTCGAATCCTGCCTCGGGCATGGCTGTGTGTAATGTCCTTAGGTTAGTTAGGTTTACGTAGCCCTAAGTTCTAGGGGACTGATGACCTCAGAAGTCCCATAGTGCTCAGAGCCATTTTGAACCAGTTCCAGAATATTGGCACAGTTCTCCCAGATAATAGTGGAAAATGTGAAAATTATATTTTTTTTTTATTTTGAAATTTTCCTCAATATAGAAGCTTATCTCCAATATAATAATTTACTCGGAAATTTCTATAGAAAGAATAAACGTTCTTAAACTATATTTTCAAAATATTCCTCCAGGTGTTTCGATCTTGTGTGTCCTATTTCTTTGTGCCCATTCTCCTCACTGTGTGCTGTACATTTTGGAGCCAGGTGGTCATATAGGTCGTCTTCTTCTTCTCCCCTCCGGTTCCCACTCCAGAATCAATTTCGGTATTCTAGCTTTCTCCATTCGTCGTATGTGCCCGTACCACTGTAACTTCTTCCTATCCATTACCTCATATATTCTTTCTTTTATTTCCATTCGCCTTATTATTTCAGCGTTCCTTATGTAAGTATCCTGTTTCGGTTTTTATGATTGGTAACGCCACATAGCGCTCTGTAAAAAAATCACTGACTGTGCTGTGTGCACTCAGTGGCTGGTTGGCATTGTTGGAATATTCGCTACTGTAGTGTTGGGCAGTTAGATGTGAACAGCGCATAGCGTTGCGCAGTTGGAGGTGAGCCGCCAGCATTGGTGGAAGTGGGGAGAGATGGCAGAATTTTAAGAGCTGACGATCTGGACGTGTGTAAATTTGTAATACTGAATACCATGAACTGATATATATAATGACTTTTGAACACTATTAAGGTAAATACATTGTTTGTTCTCTATCAAAATCTTTCATTTGCTGACGGTGCCTATCAATAGTTAGTGCCTTCAGTGGTTAGAATCTTTTATGTAGCTGGCAGTAGTGGCGCTCGCTGTATTGCAGTAGTTCGAGTAACGAAGAGTTTTGTGAGGTAAGTGATTCATGAAAGGTATATGTTATTGTCAGTCAGGGCCATTCTTTTGTAGGGATTATTGAAAGTCAGATTGCGTTGCGATAAAAATATTGTGTGTCAGTTTAGTGTTGATCAGAATAAGTAAAGAGAGTAATGTCTGAGTACTTTCAGTTTTGCTCAGCTGTTTGAAAATCAAATAAAGTAGAGGTTTATCAGCACAGTAATTCATTAATTTTTCTAAGGGGACGTTTCACTTATCTCCTGTTTCCTGGAGATTCTTGCCTATCTTCTCAAGAAGTCCATCTCTAGAGCTTGAAATTTTTTAATGTGCTTCAGGTTAATTGTCCAGGTCTCTGTGCCATACAGAACCACACTCTCTAATTTGGATTTGTATAATAATTTTTTAGTTCTCCTCATTACATTCCTACTCCATAAGACTATACCAATGACCTTCCATCCGCTACTAATTCTTGTATTAATTTCTGACTCTGATTTTCCATCAATTTCTAAAATGGATCCCAAACAACAGAAAGTGTTTATCTTTTTGCTTTCCTTTCCTTTAATGCATAGCTCATCTAGATCATTAGTCAAGTCTTCTATTTTTTGGTAATTTATCTTCAAATGGTTCAAATGGCACTGAGCACTATGGGACTTAACACCTGAGATCATCAGGCCCCTAGAACTTAGAACTACTTAAACCAACTAACCTAAGGACATCACACACATCCATACCCGAGGCAAGATTCGAACCTGCTACCGTAGTAGCAGCGCGGTTCCGGACAGAAGCGCCTAGAACCGCTCGGCCACAGCGGCCGGCTGATGTCAGTCCGCGCAAGGAGCGCCGTGAACTCACTCCTCTTCCTCCTGTGAACCGCCTATTAACAATCCTTATGGTCAATGAAGCACCAGTCGTACGTCGGGTCGATGAAAATGATAAATTCGGGCTCTGAGTGCCTCTCTGACCATCGTTCGGTCCTCAACTTCGGTAGTCTCTCTAGGCTGACTGCTTCCTTCTTCACATCGTTCTCCCATCATCTTCTTTGAGCCCAGCTATACGTCCTCTTTCAAATGCGGACACCTACATACACCGTTCACGCGCCTGTCTGTTACGCATAGTTACCATTCAACTAAGTACACAAAATGAAATTCGAAAGACATTATCTTGAGGTGTCTACAGGTTTTCACTGTTGCGCATGACGTTTTGCAGATAGCCACACACGGGTGGATTTCTGCGACGGGACAGAACCGCGGGCCAGTTCATTGGATATTTTTGACCGGATCCAGCCTGCCGATCTCAGATCCGTCGTTTCCCACTCACGTGCAGGCCTCCAAGGTCTGCCCTGATCCCGTGTCAATGTGTGGCGTAAATTGGCGAATTATTCCAGAACCCAGGACTGCAGTACATACACGTCTGGCCAGAGGCCACAGGCGACGGATTTCAGGAGTCGCGATCGTGTTGGTAGCCGTGTTTCTACATCTGAGAAATGAAGTGTGTTCAGATTTCACGCCAGTCCCATAGAAGCGCCAGAATGAGGACATAAACTAGGTTTCTTTCAAATACGCGGTCTAACTGTCATGAGCGTTAGTTACCTTACGCCTTTAAGACGAGGAAGACGCCATTATCGACAGTTCACTGAGTATGAACGAGGTCGTGTAATACGGCGTCGAGAAGCTGGATATCCCTTGTGCAGCACTGGAGATACGCTGCTGTCACCGGTGGTCATGGAAACGTACGGTCGCAAGAAGACTGGGCTCCGGATGACCACGTGGCATTACTGACAGAGAAGACCTTCGCATTCGATGTAGGGCAGCGGCACATCGTACTGCGTCTGCAGCAGCCATTCGATTAACAGTTGACACCGCAGGGACACAACGAACTGTTCTTAATCGGTTATTGCGTCTTCAGTAGTGTCAATCGAGACCTCTCTGGAGGTCGGAGTGGAGGTCTGTTCTATTTTCTGATGAAAAGCTGTCTCTGCCGCGGTGTCAGTAATGGCCACGAATTAGTTTTGAGGAGGCCAGGTGAGCGTCTGCAACCAGCCTTTCTGCAGCCCAGACACATTAGGTCTAGGCCTGGAGTTATCGTCTGGGACGCGATTTCGGAAGACAGTAGGAGCCTCCTTGTGGTTATTCCATGCACTCTGACTGCAGATTTGTAGGTCAGTCCCGTGATTCGACTTCCTGTGCTGCCAGTCATGAAAAGCATTCCAGAGGGTGTTTATAACAGGATAACGCTCGCTCAAACACCGCAGTTGTAACCGAACATGCTCTTCGAAGTATCGACATGTTGCCTTTGCCTGCTCGATCATCAGATCTGTCTCTAGTCGAAAATGTATGGGACGTCATCGGACGACAGTGTCATCCAAAACCAGCCAAAGGCTTCCCTGCACTGGCCGTCCGAGTGCAACAGGCATGGTACGCCATCCCACGAACTGACATCCGGCACCTGTACTACACAATACATACCCGTTTGTATTTTTGCATTCAACAGTGCACGGTTGCAACTGTTACTAATGTATCAGCTTTTTTTTCCAGATTTATAATGTCCTTAGTCGCACTTATATTAACCAGTGAACTTCCAACGTTAACCGTTTAAATATGTTACCCAGATAAATGTATGCCAAAAGTGTCATTACTCTATATTAATTCTTGGTATTGGGATTTTTGTTCGTCAGTGTATCACACGCCAGCGCTCATTTAAAGTGTGAGTGAAACTCCGTGGCCCGTGCACAGAAATCGGATATCGGCCTGGACAAGTCTACTTTGAAGAAGTAGCGTGAGACGGGGATGTAGGTGAAATTACGATTCTCTCTCTCGGGACTCACACTAAGTACACTCTGTGCCCCCTGCACCGCTTATGCTGCTTGTGATATTGTCTTCTAAAGTGCGTTGTGGATAATGTTTCGAAGTGATGGACGTGAGATAACTATTAACATGCTGAAGTTCATGCAAAATTAAGCACTGGAAGAAATATTGTTCCTCGAGACGTAATGGGGAGAAAAGCGTGATATGGCGAAAGAAGAAGATACATCTTTTAGAAATGAACTAACAAGAGATCATCTGGAAAGCGATCTAATAATAACTCTTGAGTTTTGAGTCGGAAAATAAGTAGAACGGACGATGATATTGAAGCTTGTTATTTCAAAACGACACTTTCAAATATGAGGGAAGCTCTTCGCAACAAGTTTCCTGAATTACGAAACAGTTAAGCGACGTTAATATCTGTTAAAAAACCTCTTACTGCTTCTCTAACGCAATTAAAGTTTTGTTCCTTTAATGTCGACATTAGAAACTTGGAAATGCAGTTGCTGAATTTCACGAACGCAGAATTGAGGAGTTCGGAATTTGCGTATCTCTGTGTTGATGTACAAATAACGGAGAATCTTGAAGCCACTACTTTCCATATGTGAGTATAGAAGTAGTTTACCAACTTATCTGTCCACTACTTTAGCAGGCAATGAGACACTGCGGTACGGCTTCTAAGATTTTGTGAGATGTCTGACTTCCTCTCTTTACTTATTGAGGAGGATGTTTTAATATGTTATCTAGGTGGCTGGTATACCTTGCTTTTTTTTTAGTAATCAGTCAATCACACATTTCTGATTTTTGTGCTGTTTTATCATGGAAGGGGAATTGAAGTACTGAGAGAAGAAATAGGAACAGTAAGGGAGATGATGACATTCTGTTTCTGTCAAAGGCTGCAAAGGACCGTAAAGAACAGCTGAAATGAACGAATAATGTCTAGAAAATGAATTATAAAACAGTCATCTTCCTACCTCCTACTCTCACTCCTTTCACTTTTTCCTCTCTCTTTGTTGCAGACAGTTCCTACATATGACCTACACGACGGTAACAAAGGTCATGGATGCTTCCTAATATCGTGTCGAACCTCCTTTTGCCCGGCTAGTGCAGCAACTCGACGTAGCATGGACTCAACCATTCCTTGAAAGTTCCCTGCAGAAATACTGAGCCATTGTGCCTCTACAGCCGTCCGTAATTGCGAAAGTGTTGCCGGTGCAGAATCTTGGGCACGAACTGACATCTCGGTTGTGTTCCATAACCGTTCAACGGAATTCACGTCGGTCGATCTGGGAGGCCAAGTAAATAACTCGAATTGTCCAGAATTCCCTTCGAACCAATAGCGAACAACTGCAGCCCGGTGTCATGACGCTTCGTCATCCACAAAAATTCCATCCTCGATTGCGAACCTTACTATTTACGGTCAATGATCGGTTCAGTTGGAATAGAGGACCCCATAGATGCCATGTAAACACAGTGCAGAATCTTGGGCACGAACTGACATCTCGGTTGTGTTCCATAACCGTTCAACGGAATTCACGTCGGTCGATCTGGGAGGCCAAATAAATAACTCGAATTTTCCAGAATTTCCTTCGAACCAATAGCGAGCAAATGCAGCTCGGCGACATGACGCTTCGTCGTCCACGAAAGTTCCATCCTTGATTGCGAACCTTACCATTTACAGTCAATGATCGGTTCAGCTGGAATAGAGGACCCCATCGGTACCATGTAAACACAGCCCACTC
The DNA here is from genome assembly GCF_023897955.1 of Schistocerca gregaria. Lineage (NCBI taxonomy): Eukaryota > Metazoa > Arthropoda > Insecta > Orthoptera > Acrididae > Schistocerca > Schistocerca gregaria. The sequence goes on from NC_064921.1 coordinate 189,404,840, forward strand.
TGTTATGGAGCCAACACCAGCTGGCACAGTGCGTTGTTAACAACTTCGGTCCACAGCTTCGTGAGGTTCGCGAAACACTCGAGCTCTACCATCAGTTCCTACCAACTGAAATCAGGACTTATCTGGCCAATCTTCGGTTTTCCAGTCGTCTAGAGTCCAGCACGAGCCCAGGAAAGGCGCTGAAGGCGATGTTGTGCTCTTCACAAAAGCACTCGAATTGGTCGCCTGCTGCCATAGCCCAGTAACGCCAAATCTCGCCGCATTGTCGTAACGGATACGTTCATCGTACGTTCCAAATTGATTTCTGCTGTTATTTCACGCAGTGTTGCTTGTCTGTTAGCATTAACAACTCTACCCAAACGCCGCTGCTCTAGGTCGTTGAGTGAAGGCCGTCGGCTACTGCGTTGTCCATGACAAGAGATATGCATGAAAGCGGTATTCTCGGCACACTCTTGACACTGCGCATCTCTGAGTATTTAATTTCCTGACTATTTCCGAAATGGAACGTCCAATGCGTCTAGCTTCAACTACCACTCCGCGTTCAAATTTCGTTAATTCCCGTCGTGTGGCCATAATGACGTGGGAAAGATTTTCACATGAATCACCTAAGTACAAATGACAGCTCCACCAACAACAGCCCTTTTACACCTTGTGTACGAGATACTGCCGCCATCTGTATATGGGCACATCGCCATCAAAAATGGCTCTGAGCACTATGGGACTCTACTGCTGTGGTCATCAGTCTCCCAGAACTTAGAACTACTTAAACCTAACTAACCTAAGGACATCACACACATCCATGCCCGAGGCAGGATTCGAACCTGCGACCGTAGCGGTCGCGCGGTTCCAGACTGAAGCGCCTAGAACCGCTCGGCCACACCGGCCGGCTATTGTTTATTCTTATCACTTTTGTCTTTCCTACACATTTATTTTTATTTCATATTTATCACCCCTTCTTGCAATACTATTCAACATCGGCTGAAACTTCTCTTCTGATTACGACAGCACTGCTTGATCATCCAAGTATTTTAGTCTTTGCCCTTTCGACCCAAATTAAAACTTCTCGTGTGTCCTCTATTGCTTATGTATCAGCTGTTCTCCATATTTGGAATCAGCTTTGGTGAAGGCGTGAAAGTGACCATCCTTGCCTTAAGCCCCTTGCAGTGGTCACCTCTTCCGTAGCCTCGATCCATACTCCAGGCATCACTTTTAGCTTGGTCTGTATCTCATTAATTAATTTCCTGTCTTTGCAGTATATACCAACATCTTTTAAAAAGCTGAGTAATATACTCCATTGAATATAGTAAAAGCATGTTCAAATGGATGTAGGCTGCAGAAGTCATTCAGAAATAAGAGGGCTGCACAGGACAGAACAGTATGGAAGCTGCGTGAAACCAGTTTTTGGGAGTGAAGATTTCAACAGAAACAACATACCACTGTTCAAATAGGATTTTAATTTTACGTACGATATCACTAGGTAGATGAATGGGAGCGAATGGTTGTAATTTCGTCTCCTCTTTCATCAGCATTTCCCCCTAGGAGTTAGTTGTTTTCGACCTCAACAGACCTCTTTCGCTCCATTCATCCGGACCTATATTTCTGTGTTCCATGCCTTACTTTTTCCCATCTTAGCGCTGAACTTTCTTGCCTTCTTCTGCTGGACCACTGCTGGTTTTAAATCTTCCTTGTCTTCCTATGGTTAGGCATTCTCTGTACGTGTCCGTATCACCAATGGGCTTTTCCGAAGTTTCTGTTATGGATTCGCCTCCACGCCTCCTCATTTCGTAAACTATCTTTCCTCGTTGACTGCAAATGTTTTTTCGAAAAGCCTACATCTAGTGTGCTAATTTTCTCCCTACCTTTCTTTGTTTGACGGCACATCTCAGCTCCATATACAACTATCTTTTCCATCATAGTGTGAAATATTCGCTTCTTAGTGCCCTGTCGAATATTATGATTCCATACCATCCTACACCAAGTTTTAGTACCTCTCTTCCCAATTGCTATTGTACATATAATATCATTGTCACGAGTACTCGAGTTATCCTTTGTTATTATTTGTTGTTATTAACGCATACATGTAGCTTAAGCAAGATTTTATTTCTCCTTCCTAAATTTAAATGCAATTATGTTTTACGCGTTTTAGATTTATCTGTTTGCACCACATTCGCCAGATCTATTTTAGCAAGGGTGCTAATAACCTCATTGGTTAGCGCTCTAAGTACACGTACTGTGGGGGAAAGTTGTAACTAAGCTGTTTAGCCCGTTGTACCCAAGGTTGGCCAGTAAGCGCCAATGTAGGGTGCAGGACCCAAGGCTCCCTAAACAACATGGCCTGGCGGATAGCATGAACAAAGCCTTCCGAACAAGTCAAAAGTATAACAGGAAGTAGTCTCGAGCCGTTCATGCCTCCTAATTTGTGGGCTCAAGTTTCTGTCCACAGCAAATCGCTTCGTAGTGAACGTGTCCTCCGACTCTATTGCAGTTACTATGAGTAGAACGGAATAGAAAATGCTACTTCAGGAAGGTTACGCCTCTGGATTAAAAAAAAAAAAAAAAAAAAAGAAGGTTAAAATGTTGTGCACCGAGATCTACATCTACATCTACATACATACTCCGCAATCCACCATACGGTACGTGGCGGAGGGTACCTCGTACCATAATTAGCATCTTCTCTCCCTGTTCCATTCCCAAACAGAACGAGGGAAATATGACTGCCTTTATGCCTCTGTACGTGCCCTAATCTCTCTTAGCTTATCTTTGTGGTCTTTCCGCGAAATATAAGTTGGCGGCAGTAAAACTGTACTGCAGTCAGCCTCAAATGCTGGTTCTATAAATTTCCCAGTAGCGATTCACGAAAAGAACGCCTCCTTTCCTCCAAAGACTCCCACCCGAGTTCCTGAAGCATTTCCGTAACACTCGCGTGATGATCAAACCCACCAGTAACAAATCTAGCAGCCCGCCTTTGAATTGCTTCTATGTCCTTCCTCAATCCGACCTGATAGGGATCCCAAACGCTCAAGCAGCACTCAAGAATAGGTCGTATTAGTGTTTTATAAGCGGTCTCCTTTACAGATGAACCACATCTTCCCAAAGTTATACCAATGAACCGAAGACGACTATTCGCCTTCCCCACAACTGCCATTGCATGTTTGTCCCACTTTAAGAATTGTGAAAGTTTTATTGAAACTGCCTCCACCGATGTGCTCCAAGATTAGCAATTTTGCAATGAAAGTGGTTGAACTTAATTGTCTGAGAAGTTCAGTATGTGCTTCTTACAGTTCAAGTTTTCATCAATATGTACACCCAAAAATTTGGAGCTTTCTACCATATTTACTGACTACTGCTCACGTGTTACACCTCTTGTTCGTATGACTGTATTTGTTATGCAACACTGAAAATAGTGTGTTTTTTTTCAAATAGGGAGAGTTAATGAACAAAGAACCACTCAAATTTTTTTGGAAAATAGTGTTTACCAACTCTTCCGTTGCTTTGTCTCCAATGGGATTTAATATAACAGTGATATCGCCTGAATAAGTATCAGTTTTTCTTGTTAAATGTCAAGTGGAAGTTCATTCACTTTGCACTGCATGTGGAATAGGAGTTGATCCAGAACCAAACCCTGTGGGGCTCCCTTTGTATCAATTTTGCATGTTGAATGTTAAGTGGAAGTTCATTCGCTTTACACTGCATGTGGAATAGGAGTGGATCCAGAAGTGAACCCTGTGGGACTCCCTTTGTGACCTTTTTTTCCACCCAAGTATCACTTTTGCTTGCTGAATGATAAGCGGAAGTTCATTCACTTTACACTGCATGTGGAATAGGAGTGGATCCAGAAGTGAACCCTGTGGGACTCCCTTTGTGACCTTTTTTTCCACCCAAGTATCACTTTTGCTTGTTGAATGATAAGCGGAAGTTCATTCACTTTACACTGCATGTGGAATGGGAATGGATCCAGAACTGAACCCTGTGGGACTCCCTTCGTGATTTTTCTTTCCCCCGAATCACTGATGGAAGGACACGGTTCTCTCCCCGACCGCGGAAAACGTGGGCCCTGAGCCCGCCTGCGTAAGCTGCACAGAAGGCGTTTGCGGCGGATTGGAGCGCGGCGGCGGGCTCCGACCGCGCCAGTCCACGGTCAAGGACGCGCGCGGCGTGGCGCCAGCAGCGCAAGGTCGCCGGGCGGGGCCCGCTGGACTGGCGTGGCTGGCGTGCCAGGCGGCGCAACACGCAGCGCGGCCGGCCGGTCAGCGCCAGCGCTGGCGCCAGTCACCGCTGCACTGCACGTTCTCTGCTTTCCAAGGAATGGCGTTGGTCGCTAAATCGCTTTTTTCGCTACGTTTAGGAAACGGAAAGAAAGAATACTGTTTAACGTCCCACCAACGACAATGTCGTAGGAGACTGAGCACAGGCTCGGATTAAAGAAGGATGGGGAAGTCATCTGCGCCCTTTGCAATGAAACCTTCGGAGCATTCGCCCTGACAGATCAGGCAAATCACGGAATATCCAAATCTGGATAGCACCACCGGGATTATAACCTCCGTCCTCGAAAAATGCGATACCTGCGTGTTACAACAGTCAACGACTAACAGTAGTGGTCGAACTCACTTTTGCGACAAAACAGTCAGATTTGAATCGTTAGTAACTACGAGACTAATAACACGTAAACAATGGTTGAGCCTATAACGGGTAGATAATGTGTGTATGTGTTTGTCGCGGAGAAGCTGTTCTGTCTGTGACGTCATTCTACCAGTGTAGGCGCATGCACGTGGTTTTTGCGAATTAGGTTAGGGTTTTTGCGGATGATGCTGTAATATATCGAGAGGTTGTAACAATTGAAAATTGTACTGAAATGCAGAATGATCTACAACGAATTGACGCATGTTGAAGGGAATGGCAATTGAATCTCAATGTAGTCAAGTGCAATGTGCTGCGAATACACAGAAAGAAAGATCCTTTATCACATAGCTACAATATAGCAGGTCAGCAACTGGAAGCTGTTAATTCCATAAATTATCTGGGACTAGGCATTAGGAGTGATTTAAAATGGAATGATCGTATAAAGTTGATCGTCGGTAAATCAGATGCCAGACAGATTCATTGGAAGAATCCTAAGGAAATGCAATCCGAAAACAAAGGAAGTAGGTTTAAAGTACACTTGTTCGCCCACTGCTTGAACATTGCTCACCAGTGTGGGATCCATACCAGATACGGTTGATAGAAGAGATAGAGAAGATCCAATGGAGAGCAGCGCACTTCGTTACAGGATCATTTAGTAATCGCGAAAGTGTTACGGAGATGATAGATAAACTCCAGTGGAAGACTCTGCTGGAGAGACGCTAAGTAGCTCGGTACGGGCTTTTGTTGAAGTTTCGAGAACATACCTTTACCGAAGAGTCAAGCAGTGTATTGCTACCTCCTACGTATATCTCGCGAAGAGACCATGAGGATAAAATCAGAGAGGTTAGAGCCCACACAGACGCATACCGACAATCTTTCTTTCCTCGAACAATGCTAGACTGGAACAGAAAGGAGAGCCGATAGAGGTACTCAAAGTACCATCTGCCACACACTGTAATGTGGTTGCGTTGCGGAGTATGGATGTAGATGTAGATGTAGATGTGGCGCAGAAACGCGTTCAGCCAGGACATTGATTCTCGTATCACTGTGAAAAACTGCTAGCGCCCATGATGAGTCATTAAATATTCGATGGAATCTAAGCGAAAATCGGAATTAAATTGGAAATTACACAATAATGAAACATCCTATCACATGACTCGTAAATATGCTCGGAATTAGAGAAAATGCACGTAACAGAAAAGCTCGCCTCGAAAAAAAGAATCGAGAAAGTCTAAACAGTCCAGTGTCGAGCGTATGCGAGGGCTACGGCTGCGTCGAAAACGAAACGAGAAAGCGGCACAAAGCTATTAAGCAGCTGGACCATAAGACATACAGCGGTCAGCGACAGTCCAAATTTGTAATCTATCTATTTTCCTATCCTTACGCCGATCTGTGTAACCATCGTAGAAAGAGATGACAGTTAAAGTACATTTCAAGAGGAAACATTTATGATTTTATAGCGTTTTCCCGAATGATCTACAGCGTGGACTCGAATTTTTAATTTTTTTCCTATTTCTTCCTTATTTATCAGTCAACACTTGGGGTGGGGATTTTTACAACACGATTATGCAAATGTACTTTAACTAATATCCTACCACTCTACTAGTGCCAACGTGCACATTTAATAATACAGTCTCGAGGCAATATGTGTGTGGTTGACATTAGCCGAGTCACATCCGTATAACTGAAAATCGTTTAAGACGAGAAATGAATTGTAACCTGATGTGTTTATGTTAAAAATGATATGATTACGACCTATACCCGCCTTCCTGGCACGTACTTTCTGATGCTTCGTGCCATTTGTAGTTCTATTTCCGAGTTCCTTTGCGGATTTCAGACTCGTTTTCATACATTCAAAACTAGGAAGGATTTTTAAATTCTTGGGCTTCACCAGCTACTTCCTTTTATAAATCAGATTCCCTCCATCAGAGGTATCCACAGAGCACGACAATCTTCACTTCTTCAGTACTGATACACTTCGTCTATTGGGCAATTTTCGTTTGTTAATAACCCATTACTGCCAACGGCCTTGCAGCGGTGGTAACACCGGTTCCTATCAGGTTCCTATCAGGGCTGAGCTAGAACTTGGACGGGTGACTATCAGGTCTGCCGAGCGCTACTGGCAAGCGGGGTACACTCAGCCCCTGTGTGGCAAACTGAGGAGCTACTTGACTGAAAAGTAGCGTCTCCGGTCTCGTGGACTGACATACGGCCGGGAGAGCGGCGTGCTGACCAAATGGCCCTCCACATTCGCATCCAGTGCCGCCTGTGTGCTAAGGTTGACATGGCGGCCAATGAGTACCGTTGGACGTTCATGGGCTATTAGGGTAGAGTTCAGTTTTTAACAATCCATTTCTTACCCCAGGGGAGTGAAATTAAAAGATCACCCTACGAAAAAAAGAAAGAAACCACATGCTCATTGAACCACAAACATTATTACACGGTCTGAACATGGTTAACAACTCTCTCTCTCTTCTTTTATTCTGCTTAAAGTAATGTAATACAAAACGTTTCCTTGCTTTCATTGAATTTCTTATAATGTGCTAATTTAAACCAAATCTTGGCAGTCTATACACGGCTATATAATTATTTGCAAAATCTGGTAGATAATTACAGAAATATATGTATGCCTTTTTTTGTGAAACTGAGGTACAAAACCAAATATTGCTAAAGTTGTCGAATTATATACCTATTTGCATTCAGGAAACGCTCAGACGTCTATACATTAGCAGCGTCACGAAACGTTCGTTAAAATTAGTCCGTCTCACTGACAGCAGAAGTTCTAAAGACGCTACTAGGGAATAGAAAAGTCAAACATTATGTCACATGCCTGAAACAAACCATCCTAAAACGAGCGCTGGTTATTCATAAGAATGTTGACTTATTTCTCAGCATCCTTTGGAAACAAAGCCAGTGGAGTTTAATTATTATATTTCTGATTATTGCTACAATTTAAAGCGCCGCAATAAGCTCTGGCTTCCGGTTTCGATTAAACGTCCTTCCCCACTTCATGTACAAACACACAACATTTTGTCAATGTCTTCACGCAGAATAGCCGCTTGGCAGCGGTGCAGAAGCGACGTTACATAGGACCTATGAAAGTTTCCCGAATTAGACTTCAGTCGTCTCATTGCACCATGTCATCGGTCACCGGTATGATAGAGTATCATATCCGTTCCCGATACACACACATGACTTGGAAAGGTATCTTTTCGAACCGGACATGGTACTTATCCAACACAATTACATCGGAAGAACAATCGTTCGAGCCAAGAATGTCCATGCGGGGAAACTGGATAACCTGAACGCACAGTACTACACTACACCTGAAATACACAGGCCAGACGACAAAGAATCACACACAATATACATAAATCCTTTATGAATCAAGACAATTGTGCAGACGTAGACAGAACTGCGGAAAGTATTTCAAGTACATTTCAAAAAGGCCACTTGAGAGCGAGGCCTTACACGTCCGCACCTGGACTAAATATAACCATATTTTGTGAAAATACGTGCTATGTTTACGTGTGCTTCACAACACCTCACCATGATGCTGAGAAAAAAATGGGCTTGCCACACAAAAAAGAAAGTAAAAACGAATATAGGCGCGAAATACCGCGACAAACTAAATTACGTTTCGAGCATAAAAAGACAGGTTGACAAAATTTCTCATCCACATCGTTTGGTTGCAGATGACAAGCTACCTGTAATAAATAATATACAAGTGGCCAAAAACATGCAAACCGAGTGTGAAGGTACTAACATAAAGGAAACGAATTGCTGTTTGAAATAAATATCTGCATAATTTTGTAATCATTCAGTAAAAATGTTCACAATACAGATTAAAAAGACATAAAACCACTGATGATGGCACAGAGGTGCTGAAACATGTTTGGGAACTTGTAAAAACAGTGTTTTCCTTAACTGACGGATTCTTACATCCAACAAATTTAACTGCAAACACGGTAAACAAAACGAGGTGCAAACTGAAATGATGAATTGTGACATTACATTTTAAGCGAAGCTAATTATTAGAATCGAAGTACTTCAGTAGAAATGTACGAATTTCTTCAAAAGGCCTCTCGAAGAAACTTTAAAAATTAAGATGTGCAGTGTTCTCATATCAGGCTTTGCTAGCTTTTCTGATTGAAGTTATCTTTCAAAAAACTTGTTATGTGACTGGTAATGAGAAGCGATTCTGCCTTCCAATTCAAGTTAGCAAAACTGACTGAAAGAGGAACTGAATACAAAAACTGAAACCACATGAAGAAACCTGACAAATTAAAAGGAAGTAAAACTATCGATATGAAAAGAAACAGATAGTCTCAAGCAGTCTTGTGTAGTGACCAAAAGTGTCTATTATGTTACAGTAGAATCAACTTTCACTACGGGGAATTTAGCAGACAATTTGGAATAGAACGATCGGTCGCAATCCATTTCGGATGTGTGAAGAGTATGGAGAGTTGAACAAAATTAAATCACACACTTCCGTGAGGTACCACATGGGTTAACATTGCTGATGACAATACTTCTCTGTACTGGCGTAAGCTGTCGCCAGCACACCGGTCGGCGAAGATGTAGCGCGAAGATCGATAGTAGGCTAGGCTTGGATCAAGCGATCCTATAACGAGAGAGGTCACAGACGCACTGCAAGCAACGTGCTGCCAACGCCCTCTCGACAGCATGTATTTAGACCGCCGCCGTCGCTAATCGGAGGATCGCGCTGAGTCCAGTTTGGTGTCTGTCAGTTCACATCGCAGGTTACTATAGTAGATAGCGACCAGATTAGAGTAATAGCAGTATTAGCGATATTGCCAGCACGATGAATATTACAGATGAGCTTGTGTGACAACACGAGGACTCCATTAAAGTTAAGTAGCAGCAATCTGTTCATGTAAATAAAGAACTGTGTTAATCCACATGTTCATTTGTGTTGTAGGAAAGAGGATACCGGCCACCCAAATAACATCCTCTCCCTTGTTTCCTATGGTACAAGATTCTACACTTTCTATTACAAACAACATAGAGAGTTCCGTTCACTTGAGAATCCTCAGTCCAACAGCACATCTGTCTGCATGTATGCAAATATCTGTTTTAGTAACTGACAGCGAGAAATCGCATCAAATTCTATATGCAAGTCGAAAAAATACAGCATCAGTTAGAAATGAAACCATAAATGAGGAGTTCCCCATGACTGACCATATAGTGTTAGTACACTCATGTCAAAAAAAAAAAAAAAAAAAAAACCCAGAGAAACAGAACACCTTGAACAACATGAGATAGGACATGCACATCAGTATGCTCAGCAGAAATGGTTAGCATTTCAGTCACCTCAGTTCAGCATGTGTCCTGTTGCCTGGTAGATATAGGGTCTGACAGGGGTGCTGATAACTTGTTCAGCGCATGATGGCATCAACGTGTATAAGGAGCGAATGGCGTACTGTTGTATACCCATCTATGCTGCATTGACCTGGCACCGAAGTTTGTCTGTAGTGGTTGTAACTGGGTCACAGAGCTGTGCCTATTGTTTCTTCATGTCTCACACATTTTCGAATGGTGACAGATCTGGTGATCTGGCGTGACAGGGCTATGTGATCACATCCTGTGACATCAAGAAGGCATGTGTTGGTGCAGCAATAGGTAGCTGTGCAATGTAATATTGAAAAATGGCGTCTAGGGTGTTGTGCAGAAAAGGTATGGTTACAGGTCGCAGGATGTTATTCACGAAGGTCACACTGGGCGCAACGCCCTGAACACGCACCAACTGTGATTTGTGGTTGTACGCAATAGCGTCCCACACCGTAAGGCGCTGTATATCCTGTGTGAATGCAGTCACTGTGATGTCGCTCTCCCTGTCTGCCACGAACCAAAATGTGGCCATAATTTTCAAAGAAAAGAACCTGGATTAGTCCAAAAAACACTATCCTGAGCCATTACTGTCCCCAGTGACGTTGTTCCACACACCATTGCCGTCTAACATGTTTCTGCACAATCGTCAAAGTTAGGCTGAGAAGTGGACGACACGCACGTATCCCACGCCGTAATAAACGGCGACGGAATGTCATCCCCGATGGTGTACGATATTTTACACTGTTCCACTGCTGCGCCAGAGCTGAGGACGCCGCAGATCTGTCCTGAAACGCCATTCGGATGACGTGTCGATCTTCTCGGGGGGTGGTCTGGATAGTGCGACCTGACGCAACTCGTCAGGTTCTACGACGTTCCGTGAACCATTCAGCACACACCCGTTCCACTACCGAGAAATTCGTCCTATACGAGCAGCTGTTTCCCGGATGGATTCATCACTTTTTCTGGTATCAGTAAGGCATCCTCTTTCAAAGTCACTGATTTGACGGAACGGTTTGTGCATACATCCGCGAGGCATCCTACACGTCTGCTAATCTCCCACTGATCCATTACCTTCGGTTTAAAGCGACGACGAGGGCCGCAGGCACACTTTATCGGTAGGTGGCGTTGCGCCGCGATATCGATGTTGACCCTTAAGCAGCGGGTTCAAATGGTTCAAATGGCTCTGAGCACTATGGGACTTAACATCTATGGTCATCAGTCCCCTAGAACTTAGAACTACTTAAACCTAACTAACCTAAGAACATCACACAACACCCAGCCATCACGAGGCAGAGAAAATCCCTGACCCCGCCGGGAATCGAACCCGGGAACCCGGGTAAGTAGCGGGCCGACATGGTTGAATTTCTAATCATTTCTGCAGAACATACTACTCTACACATCGTGTTTATATGAACGTCCTACCTCTAGTCGTTCAAGGTTTTGTGTTTATTTTTTTCTGAACGTGAGCGTATTTTACTTGCATGGGACCGGAGAGAGTAGGAAATAAATTAAGACAAGGGACGAGCCGTGGAAGTCGGATTACGTACACGTCACCGCTTGCCGCAGTGCAGTGGCTGGGTGCCAGTGTACTTTGGGTTAAGTGTTTCGTCACTTGAAACGCTCAATAAAAGAGCACAATAACAAGCAGCTTGCCAAGTGCAGAGTTATATAAAACGCTGACTCCCTGAGGCAAGTGAAGAAATGCAAGGTAATTAGCTAGAGAAGAGTGTCACTGTGTTCGTTGGTGTTGCAGTCGCTTAATAGGAGGCGACATAGTTGAATATTTGGAACATTTAAAAATACCCTTTTCGCAGTCAGTAGCTACCATATTTCAGACTGAAGAAAATTTATCCTTGTAAATTTGTACCACTACCACCACATCAAGACTTTGGACATCCGTTGCTGGTTAAAGACCTCCATTTACTTTTCCCATGCGTTAGAATGTTTATTTACACGCCGCTTATTTACGCTGCTTATTTACACTCCTTATTTACGCTGGCCAGATTAGGGTCTATAGGCCGTCTCTTAGATCTCAGCAGGAATGACACACCAAAGATATTACGTGCAAAGGAATAATAATAATAATAACATGGGAAGTCATAACACAAACACTGACACGAAATCTGAAATAAAATTTGTGGGGCAAATGTTTAAACCCTTTGACATTCAAACACGTGTGTGACAAGGAGCTGGACTCTATCCTTATCTGTTCAGCGCCACCCTAAAGAAGACTATGGAAGAATGGAAGAAAGCACTCATGAAACGTCGGTTTCGAAAGCCAGTCGTACTGACATTTCCCAAAAAACAACCTCTGCAAACCACACCAGTTTGCGGACGACCTGGCGAAATTTGGAAAGGACGAAGAGAGTGCCGTCAAACAGCTCTAGACACTTAAAGACTACGCATAAAAAGTAGTGTTACAAATTTCATTCGAGAAAACTGAATTCTAATATTCAAAGACAGAAATCGCGAGCCTGCAAAGAAAATACAATAACATCAGCAGGGTCTTGTACTTTTAATACCTCGGAGAATTCATCGAACCGACAGGCATTGAAAAAAAAAAAAAACCTCACAGGATAAATTCAAGAAAGCATTAAGGTTAGTCCAAAACCTCTACACCAAAAAAATTGATGTTAAGACAGTCAAATATTCGGCACTGCAAAACATTCATAAAACTAACAGTCCTTTACGCAAGCGAAACACTGACACCCAATGTCCCAAAGATACCATGTATATGTATATAAATTTAAGGCGAAACGGCCAATGATCTCTTTCACGCAGATACACAACAGTCTTGAACTCTTACCTGCTTGCAGCCAGTGCCTGTAACTCCTTTGGGTCTTAATTTATAGCAGATCAGAATGGTATCTCTTCTTTCAGACAAGACACCACATACATAAGTAATAGTTATAACGATAATAGCAGCAAAAGGCATTATGAATGATATAGAGTAGTTTAGCATGTTTCTGTACATGTTTGGTATTATAGAATAGGGACAAAGAAAAAGATAATGAGTGAAATGACTGAAAATGGCTGTTAGAAAAGAACAGAATTGAAATAAAGGAGTCTGCCAAGATGGGTGAGGCAAAAGTGTGTGCGAGGGAGCATTGACAAGTGTGAGCTGCAGGCTAATATGTGAGAGAGATGGCTGTTGTGAAAAAAGGTGAGCCATTAACTGCCTTTTGAACTTTGGAAGGTAAGTAATTTTTCCGATTTTTTTTGGAGAAGATTGTTCCGAAGTTGGTTTCATAATATAACATGATTTAGAGAATATTGCAGTGTTATGACGGTGCAGAGAGGATTTCACTTTGTTGAGAACGAGTATTTCTTCTGTACTGTTCAGATAGCAGACTAAGAGATGATGAAGAAGAAGTGCAATGATGGAGAAAACGATAGATCAGACATAGGGTATGACACTTCCTATGCTTACCAGCTAGCAGTCATGATAAATGTTGGTAGACAGGGGTGATATGGTCGGAATAGCGTACGTCACAAGGGTGAATCAAATGAAAACGTTAATTTTTTTTAAATATTATTTAATGTGCAGAAGTGGCACAAAGCTGTTTTACTTTTCAACGTAATCTCCCCCAAGCTCAATGCAAGTTCTCCAGGGCTCACAAAGTGCATAAATTCCTTTAGAAAGAAATACTTTTGATAGTCCGCGCAATCACCCATGCACCGGATTGCGTACCTCTTCATCACAACGGGACTTCTTTCCTCCAATTGCATCTTTGAGTGGTCCAAACATGTGTAAATCACTTGGGGGCAAGGTCTGGTGAGTATGGTGGATGAGGAAGACACTCAAAATGCAGGTCGGCGATTGTTGCAACTGTTGTACGGGCAGTGTGAGGCCTTGCATTGCCATGTTGCAAAAGGACACCTGCTGACAGCAATCCATGTCGCTTTGATTTGATTGCTGGCCGCAGATGATTTTTTAGGAGATCTGTGTATGATGCACTGGTGACAGTGGTCCCTCTAGGCATGTAAAGCTCCAAAATGACGCTTTTTTCGTCCCAAAAGAGAGCCAGCATAAACTTCCCTGCTGATGGTTCTGCTCGAAAATTCTTTGGTTTTGGTGATGAGGAATGGCGCCATTCCTTGCTCGCTCTCTTCGTTTCCGGTTGGTATAAGTGAACCCTAGTTTCGTGCCCAGTAACGATTCTTGCAAGGAAGCCATTACCTTCTCGTTCAAAGCGCCGAAGAAGTTCTTCACAAGCATCAACACGTCGTTGTCCATTTCAGGAGTCAGCTGCCGTGGCACCCATCTTGCAGACACTTTGTGAAACTGGAGCACATCGTGCACAGTGTGGTGTGCTGACCCATGAATAATCTGTAAACATGCTGCAATGCCATTCAGTGTCACCCGGCGGTTTTCCTTCACTATGGCTTCAACTGGTACAATGTTCTGTGGAGCCACAACTCATTGTGCCTGACCTGGACGGGGGCACCTTCCACTGAAGTCACACCATTTGCGAACTTCCTACTCCATTCGTAGACTTGCTGCTGTGACAAACATGCATCACCGTACTGAATCTTCAATCGTCGATGAATTTCAGTAGGTTTCACACTTTCACTACCCAAAAACCGAACAACAGAACGCTGTTCTTCCCCGGTGCAAGTCGAAAATGGGACGGTCATCTTTATTCTGATACTGCGATGGTATGTGTGCATCTGCACTATGCTGCCACCTACAGGCCATTCTGCACGCTGTTTGTAGCACGCTTACCAACTTACAGGATAACGGCGCGAAATTTCGATTTGTTATTACAAATTTAAGGTTTTCATTTGACTCATCCTCGTATCGTATAGAAGCAGTCATCGCTAGTTCTAGCCTGCATGAGCTTTTCTATGAAAGTCCTTGGGAGCATAGCATCACCATAATGACATATGGGGAGCATTTGTGACTCTGCGAGCTTCCTTTTAAGCTCGAGAGCAATTTTTTTACACATCTCTGTGGTGAATGAAGTGACGCTGACCCATTCTTACAGACTGCAGTTGTTTTTTTCAGTCCAGTCTAAGTGATGGCGCAGAATTAACCCCCAGTTCTTTGCAGAAGAGGAAAAGGTTATTTCTGTGTCATTTAGGATTAAGGGTGGAAGAAATTCTCTAAACTGCGTGGTACCAAGTCTTCTATGAGCGCCTAAGATTGATTGTGTTTTAGATGGGTTAAGTTCAAAACTTGTTGCCTGTGCCCACTCAGATAAGGCAACTAAACCAGTATTTACATGGTGGATGGCTGAGCACAAATTTGTTAGACTTGTATTTCGGTGTAACTGGAGGTCTTCACCGTATAGGTGATATTTACACTGGGGGAAAATAGTTGACACATGATTAACATTTAGTGAAGAAAGTAAAGGGCCCAGTATCGATCACTGTGGGACCCCTGATACTACAACCCTACATTGCTACCATTTAGTTCCAATAATTACACAATGTTGGCAAGATTTAAGACATGCATGTAACCAATGTACAGCACTTGAGGACAAGTTTTGAGTTTAGCAAGTATCGTGTCAAAGTCATCTCTGTTGAAAGTTTTGCTGAAATCCAATAAGCACATAATAGATCGCCCGTTGTCTGCCTATAGACAGCTCCAGCTTGTCAGTCATTTTTATAAGAGCGGTCGTCGTGCTGTGGTTTTTCCTGAAAACAGAATGGTATTCGTCTGATAGGTTATTTGATGTGAAATACGAGCGGTAAGCAGTTCGTAGATTATGTATTTTAAAGCCATGGATAATGCTGATAGAATGTAAATGGGTCTGTAGTTTGAATGTTGTTTGGCAGTTCCTTCTTGGATAGCGATTTTAAGAGTCCCCACTTCTAGAACGTTGGGAAGGTGCTAGAGGTCAGAGATTGGT
Organism: Schistocerca gregaria; assembly: GCF_023897955.1. Classification (NCBI taxonomy): domain Eukaryota; kingdom Metazoa; phylum Arthropoda; class Insecta; order Orthoptera; family Acrididae; genus Schistocerca; species Schistocerca gregaria. Next base: position 189,420,667 of record NC_064921.1, read on the forward strand.
TTAGAATGTCGGTTATTTTGGATGGTAGAGGGTCGCGGAAGAAACTAATCGTTTGTACTGTTACAGTATCATGTCCTGCGACTGCCGAAAGAATGCGAGCAACGGGTTCCCTGACCCTGTTGGGTTCACTGGCTGCAGAAAAAAATCTCGTTTGTACCAACTACTGATACTATAAGGGAGTCGATGGTTTCAAGAAATATTTATGGACCAGTTTTATTTTGCCCCACCTGCACTTACGTCATCTGCCCTTTTTGCTATGACTCGTAGCTATTCCCAACATATATTTCTCGATTGATCGCTGAGCGACCCTAACCTTTTGAACAGTTTTCTCATTAGATATCCATGGCTGGGTTATGCAAAGATTGTAAAATTTCCTTTTCAGGTGCATCAGAAACATTGTCTTCCAAATCCTGTTGGGTTTACTGAGAGCACTTCTGGCAAGTTTATTTATGGCTTGTTACGATTCTAGCAGCGATATACCTACCTGAGGATTCCAAACGCTCTGGTAGTGGTTGGTTGTTCTAGCTTCAAAGCTGAGGACTTGTTATATGAATGTAAGTTTGACTTTCGTAAAGGTAAGGGCACCAGAGCGGCAGTTCAGACACTGCGACTGATAATGGAACAAAAGCTAAGCAAATCAAGAGACGTTCATAGGACCTGTCGATCTGGAAAAAGCGTTCAGCAGTGTGAAACGGTGCAAAGATGTCAGAAATAGGGAATGGCGGATAACTTATAAGGTGTCCAAGAACCACGAGAGAAAAATAAAATCAGAAGACCAAGAATGAAATGCAGGGATTGGTTCTTCCGATCCTCTTGTTCAATCTGTACAGTAAAGCAGCAACAGCTAAATAAAAAGAAGGGTTCGAGAGTGAGATTATAACAGCGTGTGAAAAGATAGCAATGATCAGTTTTCCTGATGATATTTCTGTCCTTAGCAAAACTAAGGGAGAATTACAGGACGTATCGAATAGAATGAAGAGGCTAATGAGTAGAGATTACATACTGAGCGCAAAGCGATGGAAGGCGCAAGTAACGAGGAGTAGCAGAAATTAGTTTAGCGACAAGCATAACGTAGAAACTGGGGACCACGAAGCAGCTTACGTTAAGGAATATTGATACCTTGCATGTAAAATAACACCTGACGGACGAAACAAGGAGGACGTAAAAGGAGATTAACACAGCGAAGAGAAGGGTTCCTGGTCAAGAGAAGTCTACTACTACCACGGAACATAGGCCTTAACTTGATTTTTCTTAGAATGCATATTTACAACACAGCGCGGACTGTGGGAAAAATGGACAAGAAGAGAATCGCACCGTGTGAGATGTGATGCTATAGAAGGATATTCAAATTTTGGTGAACTGATGAGAGAAAGAATGAGGAGGTTCTCCGCAGATGCACTGTCCTTTCCCTGAAACATTTTATTCGCCACCATGTTTTACGTGTTTGCGTCATTTTATATCAGTTGCGACCATTACGTCTAAACATTTAGAGGTAGTGAGGTCGCCAAGAAGTTTACCACTGTTGTAATCGGACTCTCTTTGTTACAGAAGTTATCTTACATTTAACCGCATTGAAAGACAGCTGCCATTGATTACGCCAAGTGGAAATTTGGTCCAAGTCCTACTTTTTCTTACAATCGCCCAAGGATGATTCCAAGTGTCTATAATTAAAGTGCAGCTATTCAGGGAGGTCCAGTGTGGGCTCTAATTATCATATGGTAGCGAAACTCGGTAGATATGCGTCATTGCGGAACCAATTTACGCTGAAAAGAAAAAAAAAATTAATTGCAATTTTGGCCTCCAGGTGCAAGACGTATGGAAATGTTTCTACATATAATGGATTAGGAGCGGGACGTGGATAAAAAAGATCAAACAAATGAGAAAGGCATAATGTCGGTTTTATTATTAAGCTCTGCTTACACAGTTTGTTCAATATGAGCACCGGAGACGAAGAGGAGAGGCTGCATCCGTAAAACGATGTGATCAACAGTTGCTCGCAGCAATTCCGATGAAATTTGAGTAACGTGTTTCCTGTATGTTGGCCTTCAGATCAGGTAGAGCCCGAATGAGTCATTGGTAAACGCATTCTTTTAGATATCGCAAGAGCCAAAAGTCACGTGCATTCAGATCAGATGATCTTGCAGGCCATGTATCTGAAAATCCTCTGGAGGTAACACGTCAATGGAAGGTTGCATTAAGCAGATCTTTCACTGGGCGAGCCACACGAGGTGTTGCTCCATCTTGCAGGAAAACATTGGTTTACACGCAACTGCACTCTTCCAAAGCAGGAATCGCATGCTGTACAAGTTCTCGATAACGTGCAGACGTCATGATGCACCTGATAGTGCCCTTTGGGCGTTTTCTCTTGAAACAGGAACAGACCGACTGTGAATGTGCCTGTGAATTCACACCAAAGTCACACAAGGCGAGTGCACTGGTTCTTCGTGCACAACAAGCGGTTTAATAGTACTCCAGATTTGGCAGTTCTGTGTATTTACTGCACACTAGTGTAAAGTGTGCTTCGTCACTCCATACAATATTTCCCGGCCACATCTCATCAACTTCAGTGGGTGCCAGAAACCGAAGAGCGTATTCAGAATGCTGCCACGGGTCATGCTGTTTCAGTTACTGCACCATCGGGGTCTCGTGTTGGTACATTTCAGTGCTGTTGACCGTGGAATGGACAATTCTCGTGACACTGCATGAGCACAGGGACTACCCGGGACATGCAAGATGAAACGTGGAGGGTGTAACAGCACGTAATTATTACGGGGGAACCAATGCAGATGTTATCTACTGCCAAGTGGCTAGATCACTGCAACTTTCTTTTGCTTGGTAACAATACATATTCCAAGGCAACGTAATGAAATATTGGGCACACTGACTACCAACTACTATTTCTTTAATGTGATGATGCCTCCATTCAGTTTGTGTACATATCGTACGACCACTCTACAAAATAAAGGCGCAGAGTGACGCAACGCAAAATATACTTCGATTACCATCCTACGCAGCCACTGTAACCTTGTTTCTCGTACAGATCTTCCGCTAAGGAGATTTCCTGCGCTGTGAAACTTCTTTTTTAGCGTCGCGAACTAGTTCTGTCATTCTGCAGGCTGTTCCACACATTTTTATTTGCACATCACTGCTAGGCTACGACTGGTATTTTTCTTCTCGATGCCAACTAATGTTACTTTGCCCGGAGACCGTAGATAAAAACTGCTCGTAATAAATTGGACTTCCTAATGAATACTGTCGCTGGCGTAGCCAGAAGGAGTGCTAGCGTCTACAGGGCAGGAAAAAGAAGGCTACATGAGCGTCTATTAATCTAGTGCCCCACACTGTGCAACACAACTGCCTTCAGACATTTGTTTTAAACAGTAGTGCTGCTGACAAGATGATTCTTGCATATGCTGTTATTTATATATATTTGACGATGCTGGTGCTGATTTTGCGTTTAAAATCTGACGATGCCACTATGACTGCAGTACATTAGGACATGTTTTTATAAAACAGATCTGAAGATGGTCATTGTAGACCAAACCCGGTAGTCTGATAAAAAAAAAATTGTGACCTTAGACGTAAAGCAAAGGAAATTTATAAGACAAGATACTGTGGGCTCCCTGAAAGCCGGGTTTACGAGCAAAGGGTGAATAAAGTGTTATGTTTAAGACAAAGAGTAGCTCATAAACCGTGAAGTTGCGTTGAAAGAGGGTGATTAAGACACAGTTCTAGCAATCTAAAGCTCTGTTTATAATTAACTCAATATTGACGGGGTCCTATGAGTTAATCATCCAGTCCACACAGAGCCAATAACTTACCTCCCACCACTCTGTAAAGAATCTAACTTATTCGTTTACAACAGCACCGTTTTAAGAAAAGTTAGTTTCTCGCTTGTCAATGTTTATGACACCATAACTCCTGAGCTATTTGCTGTACAGTGGTGTAATTCTGCAGTTACATTCGGTGGTATATGTGGATACTATCTGCAAAATCTTGTGCATGACTAAATATCATTTCCATGAAGCTTAAAGTACATAAGGATGAAAGTAAATTACAAACTAAATGTAAGTGATCTTTATGAACAATAGTTTACAAACGATCAGTAATTAAGTATTTATATTTGCAAAGAAAATTGGATTTTTGTGTGCAATATTTAATTAAAAATATGAAGACATCCGTTTTTCATAAAATGACAATTATAAATGTGTTAATTAGCATATATTAGATGAATTTTATATTTAAATGATGAGGGTATTCGAAACAAACACATAAAAAACGAAAAAAATAATGGCCAAAACGAGACTCGCGCGCAGCGATTTACAGTCTAGAGCGCTACTGCTTTTTTTATCATCCTTATCTACGGTATTTTACGCTTCACATAAATGCTAGTAGAAGATGCACCGCTGCTTAAAAAACACCCAGGAATCGAACCCAGGAGCCCAACGTGACAGGCGAGCATTCTACGACAGGACCATCCTCCCCCTATACAAAAGTCAGCCTTAATGTACAGTCTTAAAGCAGGTCAAAAAAATTAATTTTAGATGTTTTTGAAAGTTTTTGAGAGTTGCTTCGAACTACGAAGAATGATCGGAAAGCAACACACAATAATTTTGTTACCAATAAATTTAATAGGTAACAAAACAAAAATCAAAAATGAACTTACACCTTTTAATTACTCTTCTATATAGTCACCAAGGTTTTCAACACATTTGTCGCATCGTGGAACCAGTAGCAATATGCCCTGTTGGTGTAAGTCCGCGCTGGCCGTAGTGGCCGAGCGGTTCTAGGCGCTTCAGTCTGGAACCGCGCGACCGCTATGGTCGCAGGTTCGAATTCTGCCTCGGACATGGATTTGTGTGATGTCCTTAGGTTAGTTAGGTTTAAGTAGTTCTAAGTTCTACGGGAATTATGACCTGAGATGTTAAGTCCCATAGTGCTCAGAGTCATTTGAACCATTTGGTGTAAGTCCGTGTGGTTGGAGTTAGCCATCGACGGACTGCTGATTTCGCTTTCGCATCTGTCACAGAGTGTTGGCCAGCAAAGAATTTCTTCACGGGACCAAACAGATGGAAGTTCGGACTCTATGGTAGATGCTGGGGAACCTCCCACCAAAATTTGGGGACGGTTTTTTCATAAATAGGAGCAGGAACGTTGGGGCGAGCATTGCCACGAAGAAGTCTGACACCATCGGTATTAATGTTGTGGCATTTGTCACTAAGGTCACGATGCAACTTAACTAAAGTCTTAATATGGACTGCAGCATTCACAGTGGTCCGGTGCTCAGCAAAGTCCACCAACTACTCCGTGCATATCCCAGAACACTGTCACATGTCACTCAGAATTTTTAGTACTGGGGAACCAGCATGTTTCAACTGCATAGAGGCCTGCTTGGTTTCCGGCGTGTAGTGGTACGCCCACAACTCATCTCCAGTGACAATTTTTTTTTCAGAAATTCACGACCTTCTGCTGTTAACATGTCAAGTGATCCAACCTTGTCATCATTCACTGGCCCTTGTGGTTGTATTTCATGTTCTTAGGCACCCAGCGACCACTAACTTCACGGAATGACAACGTGTCATGAACAATATCGTACACTGCTCCACAGGAAATAATAAACTGCTGCGATAAGGTTCACAGTTGTACACGCTGGTCGTTCAAAATTTCTGCCTCAATGTCTCCAATATTACGCGCGGTTACAGCTGTTACCAGGTCACCAGGAGCGTGCCGAATCATTACCGTTCACACGGCGTTCTTGGAAGAATGCACACCACCTGGTTGCTTGGTTGGTTGATTCGGGGGATGAGGCCAAACATCGAAGCCATCGGTCCCATAGGATCAGGGAAGGATGGGGAAGGAGGGCGGCCGTGCCCTTTCAAAGGAACCATCCCGTCATTTGCCTGAAGCGATTTAGGGAAGTCGCGGAAAACCTAAATCACGATGGCCGGACGTGGGTTTGAACCGTCATTCTCCCGACTGCGAGTCGAGTGTGGTAATTACTGTGCCACCTACCTCGGTCACACCACCTGGAGGAGTCATTCCCATACACGCCACGCATGTCCCTGTGCATTTCACTACGTGTATGCCCGCCCTTTAGTCCCATAAATATCGAACTACACTTCGCTGCTCTTCACAAGTTCGGTTTTTCAGTGAGTACTCTACTGCATTGGCTCCTTACTTAGCTTGCACTTATCGCGAATCTCTTGCCCAACGTAAAGTCCCGAGCGACTGGAAAAAAGCGCAGGTGACGCCTGTATATAAGAATGGTAGAAGGACGGATCCTCAAAATTACAGACCAATATCCTTAACATCGGTTTGTTGCAGGATTCTCGAACATATTCTCAGTTCGAATATAATGAATTTCCTTGAGACAGAAGTTGCTGTCCATGCATCAGCACGGCTTTAGAAAGCATCGCTCCTGAGAAACGCAACTCGCCATTTTTCCACATGCTATATTTCGAATCATGGATGAAGGGTATCAACCGGATGCCATATTCCTTGACTTCCGGAAAGAGTTTGACTCGGTGCCCCACTGCAGACTCCTAACTAAGGTACGAGCATATGGGATTGGTTCCCAAGTATGTGAGTTGTTCGAAGACTTCGTAAGTAATAGAAACCAGTACGTTGTCCTCGATGGTGAGTGTCCATCGGAGGTGAGGGTATCATCTGGAGTGCCCCAGGGAAGTGTGGTAGGTCCGCTGTCGTTTTCTGTCTACATAAATGATCTATTGGATAGGCTGGATAGCAATGTGCGGCTGTTTGCTGATGATGCTGTGGCGAACGGGAAGGTATCGTCGTTGAGTGACTGTAGGAGGATACAAGATGACTTGGACAGGATTTGTGATTGGTGTAAAGAATGGCAGCTAACTCTAAATATAGATAAATGTAAATTAATGTAGATGAATAGGAAAAAGAATCCCGTAATGTTTGAATACGCCATTAGTAGTGTAGCGCTTGACACAGCCACAACGATTAAATATTGTGGCGTAACATTGCAGAGCGATATGAAGTGGGACAAACATGTAATGGCAGTTGTGGGGACGGCGGATAGTCGTCTTCGGTTCATTGGTAGAATTTTTGGAAGATATGGTTCATCTGTAAAGGAGACTGTTTATAAAACACTAATACGACCTATTCTTGAGTACTGCTCGAGCGTTTGGGATCCCTATCAGGTCGGATTGAGGGAGTACATGGAAGCAATTCAGAGGCGGGCTGCTAGATTTGTTACTGGTAGGTTTGATCATCTCCCGAGTGTTACGGAAATGCTTTAGAAACTCGGGTGGGAGTCTCTCGAGGAAAGGTGGTGTTCTTTTTGTGAATCGCTACTGAGGAAATTTATAGAACTAGCATTTGAGGCTGACTGCAGTACAATTTTACTGCCGCGAACTTATATTTCGCTGAAAGATCACAAAGATAAAATAAGAGAGATTAGGGCTCGTACAGAAGCATATAGGCAGTCATTTTTCCCTCGTTCTGTTTGGGAGTGGAACTGGGAGAGAAGATGCTAGTTGCGGTACGAGGTACCCTCCGCCACGCACCGTGTGGTGGATTGCGGAGTATGTATGTAGATGTAGATGTAGATGTTCCCACTGCGTTTGTTTCGAAGCTCAGGTTTGTTTCGCTAGAGCTGCACATGAAAACGACATACCTTCTGTAGCGCGAATTTCAAATTACATCGTTGTGAAAAAAACAGGGATGAAAAAAATTACTGTGCATTACTTTCCGATCCTTTCCCGTGTTTTGGCTAACTGATAACCGTGTTAGGAACTTCACGTGACGTAAATAAAAAAATTTACAGAAATCCGATTGTCGCGTGGTCTCTTTGCACGTGAGCCCAAGTGAATTCCTTGTCCGATAAACTAAACGTGTTGTAGCAAACCCAGTTCTTATCTTAAAAGCACCTGCAGAATCTCCTAAACAGAGCCCCCATCATCTTGAAACTTCTAGCTTTAGTGTCATACTTTGTAGCAATTGCTGGATGATCCTGCCTCTGTCTGCTAACTTACTGAAACCGCACTCAGGACGCAATCAGATGTAAGTGTCATGTTGTTTGACTAATGGCAAGGCTACGAGAGAACACCTTTCCAACAACTTCGGGTGACTGCTGCGTCGTACCGCTAATGTAACTCTAGGAATGCTCGTAAAGTGTGGGACGCGTTCGTCTATCGTCTGAATGATTCTACTGAGTCCTGTGGGGTGAACACTGAACGCTTGTGAAAGGCAAATGAAAACTTTGATCCGAAATGTAATTGTACAAAATTGTCCAAGGTTGTATGTGCTTACATGGAACAGATAAGCCCTAGCAAAATCGGATTGTTCTCCCGAAAACGAATAAATAAATAAATAAAATTTAGACCAACGCGTAAGGTGAAATTTACTCTAATCATGTAGAAAATCTGGTATTGTGAAATGTGATGAAGCTTCCTGAAACACTAAGAATTTTGAGTGCCAACTCTTCTTACGTTCCCAGTTAAAGTAGATGATTGTTTTGCAACCACCGCGTATTCGGCATTCTGCTAACTTACGAAAACTACTGGCCGGTAGTGTGAAGTGGAGAAGGCAGAGGTAGAAGACTGCAGATACTACCTACATCATCAGCAATGAAAGGCGCAGACTCTACTTGGAGCCAAATGTTTCAAATCTTTTTCATTCATACCCTGTAAGAAAGCAAAAAGCTTGTATTCTTAGTTGAATTCACAAGAAGTCATAAAACTCACCTGACAAAAATCGATATATCGCTGTACATTATAGGTCCATAGCAATTTTGTTTGACTTCATTCTCTGTGCGCTACAAGTGTTTTTGCACTTTGGTGTCCTTTTACTTCATAAAGTTTCACATTCAGAAGATAAGAGATGCGTCTTTGGCATAGACATGAAGAATCCGCGAAGAACTTTCTCTGGCTTTTTAAATAAACAGGGAAGAATAATACGTCACCAAATCTCGAGAAAAGAATTCCCTTAGGTAAGGGGTAACGCCAACGAAGGCGGTTTTGGCGAGAATAAGATGGGCTACATTGGATCGGAAAAAAAAGTTGCGTGATATTATTCAGAGGGCAACACGTTTCAAATTCCGAATACCAAGGTGGTTCCTCTGACACAGTCAATCTACCTCCCCGATACATACCCTTTAACAACTTGAGCTTCGTCTGTAATAACTTCGTCGTTCAGAGAACGTACATATAACAAAACGGTTAACCCTCTTCACGAAATCCAGTGCCATTCACAGGCTAACACTCTAACGCTTTCCAGACGGTAACAGAATTTGATTTTCAGTATTTTGTACAGTTATTAACCTACTTTAAAAATGGAAAACTGTCATTACCTACTAATTAAGAAGTATAATCTTACATTTAACACAAGTTCCATCTAACACAAAATGATCCGATGGTGGGATGGCTTCCGTGCCTCAGCCATTTATAAGTAGATAGCCGTCTCGTAGGTGCTATCGCAACGGAGGGGTATCTGTTGAGATGCCAGATAAAACGCGTGGTTCGTGAAGAGGTGCAGCAGCATTTTCAACAGTTGCAGGGGGAACTGTCTGGGACTGCGGCCGGCGTGACCGAGAGGTTCTAGGTCCTTCAGTCTGGAATCGCACGACCGCTCTGGTCGCAGGTTCGAATTCTGCCTCGGGCATGGATGTGTGTGATGTCCTTAGGTTAGTTAGGTTTAAGTACTTCTAAGTTCTAGGGGACTGATGACCTCAGATATTAAGTCCCATAGTGCTCAGAGCCATTTGACGATTGACTGATCGGATCTTACATCATCAACCAAAACGGCCTTGCTGTGCTGGTACTGCGAACGGGTGAAAGCAAGGGATAACTACAGCCTAATTTCTCGAGCGGGCATGCAGATCTGAGTCGTTAAATTATGATGGCGTCCAATTGCGTAAAATATTCTGGAAATAAAATAGATCGGCGATCGGTTCTCGGGGCCGGGATTTCTCAGAAGGATGTCATCAGGAGCGTGGAATGTTAGATCCCTCAATCGGGCAGGTAGGCTAGAAAATTTAAAAAAGGGAAATGGACAGGATGAAATTAGACATAATGCGAATTAGTGAAGTTCGATGGCAGGAGAAAGAGGACTTCTGGTCAGATGAATACAGGGTTATAAATACAAGGTCAAATAGGGATAACGCATGAGTAGGTTTAATAACAAATAAGTCAAGTAGACAGTTAAAACCTGTGTGTACGTCTTGAGACAGCATCCTAATACCCAGGCTATGTTCACGCAGTATTTAATTATGAGAACAGTTGGTCACTTGTAGCAAACTTTACACATATAAGAATTATTTCATACCATTATGAAATTTTCTATCGCTGACGCTCGTCACAAAATAATGAAACGAAAAAAGTTTATCGCTCATTACATTTTCACTGTTTATGGTTCAAATGGCTCTGAGCACTATGGGACTTAGCTACTTTGGTCATCAGTCCCCTAGAACTTAGAACTACTTAAACCTAACTAACCTAAGGACATCACACACATACATGCCCGAGGCAGGATTCGAACCTGCGACCGTAGCGGTAGCGCGGTTCCAGACTGTAGCGCCTAGATCCGCTCGGCCACCCGGCCGGCTTTCGCTGTTTATGCTGCAAAACTCAGCATCAGTCATGACGATTTAAATTGTTACTTCTTTACTATTCGCAAAACTCTTTGCAATCGGTATCCAAATATATCACTGAATGCACCTGCAAAATGTCATTGTACGGTAAATAGTTCAGAAGATATGGCGTCATAAGCGTGTATATGCGTGAAAAAATAGCTTTTACTGAATCCAGGAAGCGGAAAATATTTGACACATTAACTAACTTGTAAAATAATCAGATGTTTGAAGCTGTTTGATGCTTGGGAGTTTGATTCTGGGAGTTTACTGGTTAAACCATAACAGTCACTCTTTTCCTTTTGTTTAAAACTTAATGTCGTGGCACGAAGAAGAAAATTCGTTGTGTAGAGTGACACCAAAGTATTTGGGGGTCAGAACAGAAGGGATTGGCCATCTTCAATTTTTTTTTACCGAAATTTCCTGTCGACTGTAAAGAAAGACTAAAATGATCCACCTTCGTGAAATTTTTTGTACTACGTGGAACAGGTAATTTATGTCAGATATCTTACAGACAAAGAGAAAATCCATTAACTTATAAACTCAATCTCGGAGCGCTATTTTGAGTAAAAAATGCTCATCTTGAAGTTAGTTTTAAGTAAGTCATATATGTGTTAACTACACTTATACTTCAGTCTGTAATGTTGAGGTATCAAATTTACTAGGACAGGAATATTTAACGATTAGTTGAAGAAAATGATGGATGTTAGTGACGCTAGATGGACCCATCCTATGATTGTTTAGATTGTGTCTATTCGTTATAGCAATCTGTTGTGGTGTGTAGCTCACGCAGTGATGAAATGTACTGAGTAATAAGTTTTGAATCTGACGAGAATTTCTAACTTTGAATATTAGTACAGGTCAACATCAAGATATTATTTGATTTTTTTTTCACGTACAGTTTCGTCGAAACGTGACTTCTTTTCAAATTAGACTGTAACTGTCATGAAAAGAAATTTGATTTTTACATGTGAACAATGGTTTTATGGAAGTAGAAAATGAAAGGCGCACTTTATTACACAGGAATTACATGCCCATTACCATGTATTTACGCTCTCTCTTTCGTCTTAAATCAGCAAATGTATCATTTTCCGCGATGAACTGCCTCTACTATGTCTCAGTGAACTGTCCAACATTAGTTTTCCATCATATTGGCTTTCTAGAGGCCCTGACACCGACCCAGCCTACCCCAGCAAAGCACTCGCTTTGTTACTCACTGACATCGCTTAAATTTTCAGAGAAGCAATCAAGATGACAGTTCAAAGAATGTATCCGGAGGCTCATCTAACAGCGTAACTTCTTGAACTTTTCTAGTATATTCGCTACAATATAATGTGTAACCTTTTATTAAGTTCTTGGATATGATAACTTAATAAATTTGTAACAACCTCCCTGAATGATAGGCTGGACTTCATCTGATTTTCTGTAACTTTTTATTCAAATTTGGAATCGAACGTAGTTTTTCGAATCTGAGGCCCAATTAACACATTATGTTTCAATTTCGCTCATACCGATAACAGAAACATTCTCCATCTTTGGGTAAGGCTTTCACAAGCTGTTTCATTAGGCCCAACTTAAAGTGTAGACGTGCAATTTTCTTTTTTTTTTCGCGTATACTAGATTCTTTCGTTAAGTTCTCCCCTTCAGGCATCAAAGATTTTCTTGCAGGCCAGTTTGTTGTCGTCCAGCTTAGCTCCATTTTCCTGCTATCCCTTTCACATAATATACCATTAATTGAAACAATTTGCTAACTACACATCAATAAAATCGCTGAATACGCATCTCTTAAATATTGAGCGTAAATTGTAAAAAATGCTGGATGAAATTGTTTTTTGCTATCATACTAGGCGTCAGCACACTGAAAAGGACAAGAACATGTCACTTCCAGAAAAAAAAGTCATTCGTTTGAATGTCATAGCTTTGGAAAAACTGGACGAAGTCGTATGATTTCCTTACACTGAAGAACTTGTATTATCACAGGAAGTTCTGTGCCATAACCATAGTGTATAATTTACTGGTACTGCGCCTATTTATCAAACTGTTCTTGTTTGGTAGATATGACAAGTAGTTTGTTACAAAAGGGGGTTATCAGAGGTGCTGGCATCTCCGTGATAAATGCTAATGAAGGCGAAAAACGGGAGCGGTGTATTTCGTGTAAAGCATTGTCAACACCCTCATAGTGCGTTTCCGTTCTGCTAAAAGCAGTATAAACTTATTGGTGGACTGAGCTGAGACGGATTAAAGCGGTACGCAGAATGTACTCGGGGGTGGGGGATCAGGCGACATCTTTTCTGAGCGACTGCACAAGGGGGTCCCAGGAGGGGAACAATCCAAGTGTTGCGACGCCTGTTGAACCAGGTCGCTTGTCAGTACAGCGGTGCTAAAACAGAGAGAGAGATACATACGGTATGCAGCCCGATCCTTTGTTTGCCCGCCAGCAGACAACATTCCGTCCCGGGAGGTACTGTTTCGTTCTTCAGCCCGGCCGGCGTTCCGACCCAGTAAACAGACAGCTCGGCTGTCGATGCCACTGTAGCGGATATAGACCAAGTTACTGCGATGAACATATTAATACCTCCACCGCGGAGACAGTGGGGGGGGAGAGAGAGAGAGAGAGAGAGAGAGATTAATCTGTCGCTACATTACTGGCTTCTACAGAGTTACGAGAGCCGTTCTTATTAAGTAGACGGCTCACAGCTCTTTTCCGGAACGCTGGCTCCAGGAATCTTGTCATCTTCCATGTCGGCGGCTTTGGAAGCTCCGACCGGAGAAAGGAATCTGGACAAGGGAACGGTGTGTAGCCAGAGACAATAGCGTGTACCGAAGAACTGGACCTCGCTCGGGAATGCTGCAGGAACGTGGAAGTAGTTTCCCGATGAATGCCGGATGCCGTATTCACCAGGCGTGCGACGCGCACGGCTTTAACGGTCCGAGAGGGACGGGCAGCGAGCGTGCGTCGGGTATTTGCTCGCACCGTTGTACTTGTACTTGTAACCGGAGACGAGGTCTCGATAGGGGTGCCGCAGCATGTTACCTTCGATGGGTATACATCGATAGGCGACCGAGTATCTACAGGCGTTCCTGAGGGAAGTGTTTCGGAAATCTTGTTGTTCATACCGAATGTTATGAATTTTGATACAGTTTTTACTAAGAGATCATTGATTCACGAGGGATGTCTCTGTACGTAATTTATAAATATTTCATATAAATTGGCTGAACTATGATGAATTAAAGCCCCTCACCGCGTTTTCTGTCTACGTATAATCTGAGTGACTACTGCAAGGATTTTAATACTGTTTTGAATAATAGACAGACTAATTCACGAAGGTGGTTTGTATGTATAACTTATAAATATTTCGTGCAAATTGGCTGAATTATGATGAATCCAACTCACCTGCTGCGTTCATCTGTATGTATGAGAAAGGCTAATCTGAGAAAGTTCAAAACGTTCAAATGTGTGTGAAATCTTACGGGACTTAGGATAATTTAGGTTAAATAGTGTGTAAGCTTAGGGACTGATGATTTTAGCAGCTAAGGACAAACGTACACACCGATGCCCGAGGGAGGACTCGAACCTCCGCCGGGACCAGCCGCACAGTCGGAGGAAGTACTGAAGGGAATTTGATATGGTTTTCACTAAAAGATAGACCATCAAGTCAAATCACCAAGCAATGTTGACGGGCAGTATCATTCTGTTGCAGGGTAATACCACCCCACATATTACCAAGGTTGTTTCGAGTACGCTGCAGAAATTAAAAAAAATGTTCAAATGTGTGTCAATTCCTAAGGGCCCAAACTGCTGAGGTCATCGGTCCCTCGACTTTTTTTTTTTTTTTTTTTTTCATCAGTCAACTGACTGGTTTGATGCGGCCCGCCACGAATTCCTTTCCTGTGCTAACCTCTTCATCTCAGAGTAGCACTTGCAACCTACGTCCTCAATTATTTGCTTGACGTATTCCAGTCTCTGTCTTCCTCTACAGTTTTTGCCCTCTACAGCTCCCTCTAGTACCATGGAAGTCATTCCCTCATGTCTTGGCAGATGTCCTATCATCCTGTCCCTTCTCCTTATCAGTGTTTTCCACATATTCCTTTCCTCTCCGATTCTGCGTAGAACCTCCTCATTCCTTACCTTATCAGTCCACCTAATTTTCAACATTCGTCTATAGCACCACATCTCAAACGCTTCTATTCTCTTCTGTTCCGGTTTTCCCACAGTCCATGTTTCACTACCATACAATGCTGTACTCCAGACGTATATCCTCAGAAATTTCTTCCTCAAATCAAGGCCGGTATTTGATATTAGTAGACTTCTCTTGGCCAGAAATGCCTTTTTTACCGTAGCGAGTCTGCTTTTGATGTCTACCTTGCTCCGTCCGTCATTGATTACTTTACTGCCTAGGTAGCAGAATTCCTTAACCTCATTGACTTCGTGACCATCAATCCTGATGTTAAATTTCTCGCTGTTCTCATTTCTACTACTTCTCATTACCTTCGTCTTTCTCCGATTTACTCTCAAACCATACTGTGTACTCATTAGACTGTTCATTCCGTTCAGCAGATCATTTAATTCTTCTTCACTTTCACTCAGGATAGCAATGTCATCAGCGAATCGTATCAATGATATCCTTTCACCTTGTATTTTAATTCCACTCCTGAACCTTTCTTTTATTTCCATCATTGCTTCCTCGATGTACAGATTGAAGAGTAGGGGCGAAAGGCTACAGCCTTGTCTTACTCCCTTCTTAATAGGAGCACTTCGTTCTTGATCGTCCACTCTTATTATTCCCTCTTGGTTGTTGTACATATTGTATATGACCCGTCTCTCCCTGTAGCTTACCACTACTTGTTTCAGAATCTTGAACAGCTTGCACCATTTTATATTGTCGAACGCTTTTTCTAGCTCGACAAATCCTATGAACGTGTCTTGATTTTTCTTTAGCCTTGCTTCCATTATTAGCCGTAACGTCAGAATTGCCTCTCTCGTGCCTTTACTTTTCCTAAAGCCAAACTGATCGTCACCTAGCGCATTCTCAATTTTCTTTTCCATTCCTCTGTATATTATTCTTGTAAGCAGCTTCGATGCATGACCTGTTAGGCTGATCGTGCGATAATTCTCGCACTTGTCAGCTCTTGCCGCCTTCGGAATTGTGTGGATGATGCTTTTCCGAAAGTCAGATGGTATGACGCCAGACTCATATATTCTACACACCAACGTGAATAGTCGTTTTGTTGCCACTTCCCCTAAAGATTTTAGAAATTCTGATGGAATGTTATCTATCCCTTCTGCCTTATTTGACCGTAAGTCCACCAAAGTTCTTTTAAATTTCGATTCTAATACTGGATCCCCTATCTCTTCTAAATCGACTCCTGTTTCTTCTTCTATCACATCAGACAAGTCCTCACCCTCATAGTGGCTTTCAATGTATTCTTTCCACCTATCTGCTCTCTCCTCTGCATTTAACAGTGGAATTACCGTTGCACTCTTAACGTTACCACCGTTGCTTTTAATGTCACTAAAGGTTGTTTTGACTTTCCTGTATGCTGAGTCTGTCCTTCCGACAATCATGTCTTTTTCGATGTCTTCACATTTTTCCTGCAGCCATTTCGTCTTAGCTTCCCTGCACTTCCTATTTATTTCATTCCTCAGCGACTTGTATTTCTGTATTCCTGATTTTCCCGGAACATGTTTGTGCTTCTTCCTTTCATCAATCTACTGAAGTATTTCTTCTGTTACCCATGGTTTCTTCGCAGCTACCTTCTTTGTACCTATGTTTTCCTTCCCAACTTCTGTGATGGCCCTTTTTAGAGATGTCCATTCCTCTTCAACTGTGCTGCCTACTGCGCTATTCCTTATTGCTGTATGTACAGCGTTAGAGAACTTCAAACGTATCTCGTCATTCCTTAGAACTTCCGTATCCCACTTCTTAGCGTATTGATTCTTCCTGACTAATGTCTTGAACTTCAGCCTACTCTTCATCACTACTATATTGTGATCTGAGTCTATATCTGCTCCTGGGTACGCCTTACAATCCAGTATCTGATTTCGGAATCTCTGTCTGACCATGATGTAATCTAATTGAAATCTTCCCGTATCTCCCGGCCTTTTCCAAGTATAACTCCTCCTCTTGTGATTCTTGAACAGGGTATTCGCTATTACTAGCTGAAACTTGTTACAGAACTCAATTAGTCTTTCTCCTCTTTCATTCCTTGTCCCAAGCCCATATTCTCCTGTAACCTTTTCTTCTACTCCTTCCCCTACAACTGCATTTCAGTCGCCCATGACTATTAGATTTTCGTCCCCCTTTACATACTGCATTACCCTTTCAATATCCTCATATACTTTCTCTATCTGTTCATCTTCAGCTTCCGACGTCGGCATGTATACCTGAACTATCGTTGTCGGTGTTGGTCTGCTGTCGATTCTGATTAGAACAACCTGGTCACTGAACTGTTCACAGTAACACACCCTCTGCCCTACCTTCCTATTCATAACGAATCCTACACCTGTTATACCATTTTCTGCTGCTGTTGATATTACTCGATACTCATCTGACCAGAAATCCTTGTCTTCCTTCCACTTCACTTCACTGACCCCTACTATATCTAGATTGAGCCTTTGCATTTCCATTTTCAGATTTTCTAGTTTTCCTACCACGTTCAAGCTTCTGACATTCCACGCCCCGACTCGTAGAGCATTATCCTTTCGTTGATTATTCAATCTTTTTCTCATGGTAACCTCCCCCTTGGCAGTCCCCTCCCGGGGATCCGAATGGGGGACTATTCCGGAATCTTTTGCCAATGGAGAGATCATCATGACACTTCTTCAACTACAGGCCACATGTCCTGTGGATACACGTTACGTGTCTTTAATGCAGTGGTTTCCATTGCCTTCTGCATCCTCATGTCGTTGATCATTGCTGATTCTTCCGCCTTTAGGGGCAATTTCCCACCTCTAGGACAAGAGAGTGCCCTGAACCTCTATCCGCTCCTCCGCCCTCTTTGACAAGGCCGTTGGCAGAATGAGGCTGACTTCTTTTGCCGGAAGTCTTCGGCCGCCAATGCTGATTATTTATCAAAATTTAGGCAGTGGTGGTGATCGAACCCGGGACCGAAGACGTTTTGATTATGGATCAGAGACGCTACCCCTTTTTTTGTTTTTAATCTCATTTTGTTCGCGTTTGTTCGTTGCATGTGCTCGGGGCGGACGTCGTAAGACATCATTTATGTTCGTTGTTGATCGATTGACTCAGTTCTTTTATTGCAGAGGGCACGTAACCCTCTGACCGTCCCTAGACCACGGGTACATCCTAGACTTACACACAACTTAAACTAACTTATGCTAAGAACAACACACACACACACACACACACACACACACACACACACACACACACACACACCGATGCACGAGGCAGGCAAGGCTCGAACATCCGGCGGGAGGGGCCGCGCAATCCGTGACATGGCGCCTCAAACCACGCGGCCAAAGAGGCACGCCTGGGTACAATCATGGCTCCGTAGACATCTGCAAACATTTTCCCACGAAGGCATGGATCGTCTTATCTTATCTCAATGTATTAACAGCTATGGCGATTAATTTTTAAATCATAAACAGTTTACTTACTTTTTCCCATCTGTCTTGTTTTCATTTGACTGCCTCTTATGTAAGACAATAGTTGTTATGTTATTAATATCAATGTGGAAACCACCTTTTTGCATTAAAAATCTGACATTACGTCGTTATACGATTAATGTCATTGTGCCCAATCAGTTAGTAAACGTAAAATGTTCAAAAACGCTATTTACATATACTTACCGAAAATGTTAACTGATACCGAAAATTAAAAATTTGAAATAGGAAAAAAACAAAAAATCTGATCGATTGATGAAATACTACTAGATATCAGTAGAAGCAGCCTAAAAAAATGACACTGATTGATATGTCTGAGAGTGGGAAACAGGGACCTTCAAAAAACTTTAATGCTATTCATTGTGCTTTTTTCTTCTAATCAAGCGTAATATTTGATTATGCTAATGGAATGTTATTTTTATGTCTTATGTTTTTAACGTTGCCCGGTATAATACCAGTTGCATGAAATACGCTTCGAAAGCTACATTTTTTGTGCTGTTTGAGTCAAGCTTAAACAACCTTGAAAATGGATGGTAGAACCGACTTCTGAGAGGTTATGCCCGAACCGAGATGGTCCTTATCTGCCCGGTTTCACCGTGTTTCAGCGCACTCAATTCGGAAATGTTGCAAATCCCAAGAGATGTCATTCTTATGACCTTAAAGCTTCACAGTTTTTTTCCTCCCACCTGTTATATAGGACGTCCATAATTAAATTTCCTTTTTCAAACGCTGAAGAAAGAGAACCACTGCTCAGTATGACGCCAAATTTTAATAGCACATTATTGAAGCAGGGGGAAACGTTACGGGGAAGAGAACGGAAAATCTTACCAATAGGTGGCTCTGTAAGCTTCTTGATGTAAATGACAGATGAATCGTAATACGACGGCGATGGTTTGTGTTGTACATTACACCATTCGTACTGCTCAATGTGCATGACTGCACAAGTTCGGCAGTCAACGGCACTATCAGTTAGGTAAACCCACCCATCTCATACTACGAGGGTGCGTCAAATGAAAACCTTAAAATTTTTTAAAATATTATTTATTGTGCAGAAGTGGTACAAAGCTGTATCAATTTTCAACATGATCTCTCCCACGCTCAATGCAAGTACTCCAGCGCTTACAAAGTGCATAAATTCCTTTAGAAAAAAAAATCTCTTGGTTGTCCACGCAACCACTTGTGCACCGCGTGGCGTACCTCTCCATCACAACGGTACTTCTTTCCTCCCACTGCATCTTTGAGTGGTCCACACATATGGAAATCACTTGGAGCAAGGTCTGGTGAGTATGGTGGATGAGGAATACACTCTTTTTCCGGTTGGTGGAAGTGAACCCAGGTTTTGTCCCCAGTAATGATTCTTGCAAGGAAGCCACCACCTTCTCGTTCAAAATGCCGAAGAAGTTCTTCACAAGCACCAACACGTCGTTCACTTATTTCAGGAGTCAGCTGCCGTGGCACCCATCTTGCAGACACTTTGTGAAACAGGAGCACATCACGCACAATTTGGTGTGCTGACCCATGGCTAATCTGTAAACATGCTGCAATGTCATTCATTGTCTCTCGGCAGTTATCCTTCACTATGGCTTCAACTGCTGCAGTGTTCTGTGGAGTCCCAGCTCGTTGTGCCTGACCTAGACGAGGAGCATCTTCCACTGAAGCCACACCATTTGCGAACTTCCTACTCCATTCGCAGACTTGCTGCTGTGACAAACATGCATCACTGTACTGAACCTTCATTCGTCGATGAATTTCAATAGGTTTCACACCTTCACTACGCAAAAACCGAATAACAGAACGCTGTTCTTCCCCGGAGCAAGTCGCAATTTTTTTTTCTTTATTGTTATTTTCAAACTCGTACAAACAGGCAGGCTGTCAGCAGCATGTTACGCCGCTCTTCAGCAATAGAACAGATAAATAAACAACCCAAAGAATACACATAAGTGACGTAATGGTGGGTAATAAAACAGTAGACACATAAAGACAAACACGGAGCCGTTCACACTCGACGATAATCCACGCTACAAACTGTTGACACGACGCACAAACACTGGAGATGGCGATGGCACAGGTGAACGATGGAGTGCGACGGTGAACACTGAACACTAAACGCGACGGCACACACGAGACACTGATGGCGATGATCTCTCGCGCACCAATGTCCACGTAGCGTGTGCGAGTCCGGGGACCTGTCAAGAGGGGAAGAAGGGTGAGGATGGGGACAGGGGAGAACAAAGATGCAAATGGCTGAGGAAATGGCGGGAGGAGTATAGGGACAGGGGAGGAGAAGCCCGGGGGAGGAGTGGGGAGAAATGGAGGAGGGTGGGAAGAGGGAGAGAAGGGAGGGAGGGTGCCCAAAGGAGCAAACACAGGAAGAGGGAGGGAGGATAAAAGTTGGTAGGAGGGGTAGATGGAGGGGAGGAGGGCATCATCAGGGAGAGAGAGCTGGCGGAAGCCACCTTTGGAGAGGGTAAGGAGGGTGGAGAGATGGGGACCAAGTGGGACGTGGGAATACAGGCGCGGCAGCGGGCGGGGGTGGGAGAGGATGGGGGAGACAAGCGGGTGAGGAGGATCGAGTTTTCGGGAGGTGTACAGGATCCATATCCGTTAAAGGAAAAGGAGGAGGTGGGGGAATGGAATGGGGTCGTACAAGATCTGCGTGGGAGAGGTGAGACGGATGCGATAGGAAGGGCGGAGAGATTGGGGTACAAGGATCTGAAGGGATTTGTAAAAGGTAGGGGGGCGGAGATCTAGGCAGGATGGGTGTAACAGAGGATAGGGTGGATGAGGGATTTATAGGTGTGGAGTATGGTGGAGGGATCCAGACTCCACGTACAGACGGAAAGGAGCTTGAGGAGACGGAGTCGGGAGTGTGCCTTGGCTTGGATTGTCCGGAGATGGGGGGGTCCAGGGCAAGTTGCAAGTGGGGTGGCCATCTTTATACTGATACTGCGATGGTACGTGTGCATCTCTAGTGTGCTGCCACCTACAGGCCATTCTGCATGCTGTTTGCTGTAGGCTTACCAACTTAAAGGATAACGGCGCGAAATTTCGATTTGTTATTACAAATTTAAGGTTTCCATTTGATTAACCCTCGTACATCAGAAGGGAAATCTGTTTTTCATTGTCATGTCGCCAAAAACTGCATAAAAAGCCAATGATATTGAGATCTAATCGTCGTGAGATAGGCGCAGGACACGATTAGTATGCTGTCCACCGTTTTATGCCAAATGCTGAAATCGAGAAACAGGGTGTTCCACAACAGATTGCAGTGTCTGGGGGGGGTTACGTTCAGAATGTGTTGGGCAATGCGTAATTGAAGCACTGAATAAAACATCTTTCAGATAAAACCTTAGTCATCCGAAATGCCTCTGCAGCCGCTGCTTCACTTTCTGTGCAATGTGCAGAGATGTGCCTCCTTGCATAAAAATGATGCTACCCACAAATCCAAGTTGTTGAAGAGTTACATTGAGGTTGGCGCGCAAAAGACTCTCATAACATTTGCCAGTGAAGGTACAGACAACAAGAATCGCTGGACTCATCTCATCGAAAAAATACGGCCCTATGGCAAACTATGCTGTCAAACTATACTACAAAGTCACCTTAGCAGAAATAACTGGTTCCGGTTTATATACGTGCGGGTTTTCCGTTGCTCATATTCTGCAATTCTTAGTATTGGCATTTCCTTGGAGATGGAAATGGGCATCATCTGACTACAGAATGTTCCATGGGTATTCGTTATCCTCTTCCACGGGAGCAAGATATTCCAGAGCAGACGTATGTCTTGCTGGTACGTGAGAAGAAATAAATCCTGAACATGGGTGATTTTGTATTGATAGCAATGCAAGATGTTTCGTAGTATTTTACGCACCGTACTCGCAGACATGTCCAACGTTCGTGCAAATCTTCGTGCACTCTATGTTTGTACATCAGCTCTCGACCCCTACTGGAATGCTATGGCCACGTCTTCGACGGACGTCGAATCAACTCCTTTCGTCCCTCTACCCCATCGCACTTCAAAAGAGCTTGTCTTTCCGAATTTTGTAATCATTTTCTCAAGCCCCTTAGCAGACATCGGACTAACACCAATTTCTTATGCTCTTGAGTGTCTAGAACTTCTGCACTGTTACTGGCGCACAGTCACCTTTCTCGTAAAACAGCATTATCAGCAGCGCGCGATCCTTCAAATGTTGGGCGTCTCGGACGGAAACAGAGGTACGGCCGTGCGTCGTAGGTCTATTGGTGTGTATATTCTGACGCTTAGAGCACCATCTATTAGTCAATTTTCTTTTTCCACGATCCCCTGCGTCTATAACATGCTGTTCAGATTTGCCGTCATTCTAAGCAGTGGTCCTCTTTCTACAGCACTTTGAAACAGCACATTTAATTATGGACATCCTGTATAAAATGGAATATTGTTCTTTCGAGTGATTCATTTGAGCCTATAAGGTATAAAGTATACATGAAGGCATTCACAGTATAGTATGACAGTGTTCCGCTCTGCCGTTAATATAGTCTTAAAATACCTAGATAATCTTTCTCTGCCCACAGACAAACGGCAAACTATGGTTGTGATTACATTGTGCGGCAGTGGATGGGTAAATTGGGCCATATCTTCAGATGGTTCAGATGGCTCTAAGCACTATTGGACTTAACATCTTAGGTCATCAGTCCCCTAGACTTAGAACTAATTAAATCTAACTAACCTAACGACATCACACACACCCATACCCGAGGTAGGATTCGAACCTACGACCGTAACAGTCACGCGGTTCCGGACTGAGAGCCTAGAATCGCTAGACCACCGCCCATATCTACTCTATAATGAGAACTAATCTGCATATTTTTGCAAATTTTATAAGAGATGTTCGCGGAATCGACAGAAACAACGCTGGGTGCCGTATTTTGGAAAATGTTTGTAAAGGTTCACACCCATGATGGCTGAAAGACAGAGCCTAAAAGGCTGCTGTGACAAAAAAGGAGAAAAAAAATAGTATAATTTGCCGTGAACTACGTGAACATGACAGCCAGACAAACCGAAGTTACGTAGCCCACGCTAAAGCCATTGTACATGCCGTTGAATCCGGTGGTGCTAAAACGTCTAGTGGCGACAACCGTTTCAAGAAATAAATGAAAATTGCGTATTGAACAAGTCCTACACCATAAATTCTAGAAGAGGCTAAGCATTCCTTCTTGCCGATGCCTGTGCCACTAGTTAACTACATGTATATCTACATCTATAATCCGAAAGCCACCTTGCGGTGTGTGGTGGAGGGTACTTTGTGTACCACTGTCACTTCTAGCCTTTCCTGTCCCAGCCGCGAATGTTTCACGGTACGCTTCCGTGTAGGCTCGAATCCCTCTAAATTTATCTTCAATGGTATTTTTATGAGATATAGATAGGGGGAAACAACATATTGGCTGATTCTTCTAGGAACGTATGCTCTCGGAACTGTAACAATGAACCACACGATGACGCAGGACGCCTCTCCTGCAGCGTCTGCCGCTGGAGTTGCTTGATTATCTCACTGACATTTTTGTGCTTACTAAATGAAAATGTAACGAAACGCGCTGCCCTTCTTTGAATCTTCTCTATTTCCTCTATTGTTCATTCTAATAAGAACCCCATACTGACGAACATTATTCAAGTATTGATCTAACCAGCGTTTTGTAAGTTACCTCCTTCGTGGGTGGACTACATTTTGTAAGCCCTCGTCACCAGATTTGTAAAGGTCTTGTCGCTACTGATGTGGAGGCCGAGTTGCCACTGTTGTTATAGTAAGCCGAGTGTGTTAGTTAGTTAGTTAGTTAGTTGGTTGCGTGTTCCATTGATCAATCCCACGGTACGTCGGTAAGATGTGAAACGTGTCAAGTGCAGAAGAAATGCACATATGTGACAATTATATATATATATATATATATATATATATATATATATATATATATATATATATATATATATATATATATATATTTTAAGTTTTTCTTTTTCTGGGATTATGATCATGAATGTCACTGCTGTTTTTAAACTGGTCCATGTCGTTGAGAACAAATTTCATTAGTGAGTAGACGTACTGCGAGGCTGTTGTAAGAATTCCCAATATTTTAAAAAAGATGCCTACAAGAAGTGCGACTATGAATCCCACACATTATTATAACCATTTCCTTTTGAGCAGTGAATAATTTTTGTCTAAATGTAGAGGTACCCCAAAATATTATTCCGTACGACATGAGAGAGTGAAAGTATGCAAAGTACGTTAGCTTACTAATTTCTATACCCTCAAAATTGGCAATTACACTGATCGCAAAAGTTGCTGAGCCTAGTAGCTTTAGGAGATCCAAAATACGAATTTTCCAATTAAGATTCTCATCTATATGTACACCAAAAAACTTAGTATGCTCTACTCTGTCTACTGACTTCTGTTGATGTGTTATATTTATTGAAGGAACTGTACTTCTTCCAGCAGAAAATTCAATGTACTGTGCTTTTTGAAAATTTAGAGCGAGCCCATTTGCAGGAAACTAATTAATGACTTTTCCAAAGACCTTATTTGTATCATTTTCAATTGTGGTTTCTTTTACTGGATTAATAATGATGCTTGTACCATCACCAAACAGTGTCAGTTCGTGAATCGGCTTCTGGTGCAACACTCCGCTAAGACAATTTCTCCCTGCCACTGTTACACACCTACGTCGCAGGGTCAGATAACCGGACAGAAGAACGACGATTCTACAACACTGCAACAAATTAGTAACAAAGTCACACAAATGAGTTAAAAGGTTTACTTATCTCGGTGACTAGTTGAACAATGAAGTCAGCAACACTGCTTGTAACATAACAGAAAAAAGTGCCTCAATGGCTAAGTGAAAATAATCGTAGATAAACTTTACAGTACACTGCAAGTGCAATTTACAACAACTCTCTGTTCACTTCTAAGAGTTCACTAAAAGACGTTCCCTATCTAAGTCTGCCCTGGACGATTATCTATAAACAAGTCGCGAGACCTGCTCTTCTATCTTCCGAGGAGACTGCTGGTCGTTTTCGTCCGCTCATTGGCAGATTGTACTCGGCCGGAAATTGGCCGAGGGGAAGTTGGTATCTTCATCCTCAGCGCTGGTGGAACTCTCGCAAGTGGCAGGTGTCCATGGCAGTAGCATCATTCCGCATCTTCGCGCCTGTAGTGCTTTTGCCCTGGCTGTGTCTTGTTCGGACGACACACCACTGCATTTCCTGAGGATTCTTTCGATGAATCTCAGCGTGGCATCTGCCTTCCCTGCGATTCGTTTAATGTGGCCGTTTCTCTTTATATCGCCCTGTGACGTATATTTCTTGAATTTTATGGAAGTAACTGCTTCAAGTGATTGTTCTGCAATCGTGTCATCATACAACAGAGGGTCTTTCTGCCTGAGGCGTTACAGTTGTCTCTGTTGAGGTTCAATTCCCACTCCCTACACCAAGCATCGATCCTCCACATTTCGCTACAGTTTTCTAGCATTGCGGCTTCTCTGTATACAACAGCGTCATCCGCGAAAAGTCTAGTGGAACTCTCGGCTTTGACTACTATGCCATTTATATAAGGGTGTTTGCTGTAACTCGTGTCGCCGGCCGGAGTAGCCGAGCGATTCGAGGCGCTACAGTCCGGAACCGCGCGACCGCTACGGTCGCAGGTTCGAATCCTGCCTCGGGCATGTATGTGTGTGATGTCCTTAGTTTAGTTAGGTTTAAGTAGTTCTAAGTTCTAGGGGACTGATGACCTCAGATGTTAAGTCTCATAGTGCACAGAGCCTTTTTTTTTGTAACTCGAGTCAATTAAATATCTCGAAAACGAAGAAAAAAGTTCTAGTTGGAAAGTTAATATTAGTGAATGGGATATCCGTCTCTGCGACAACTGGCCACCTCCTAACCACCACTCTTGCGTGGACGGGGTGAACTTCGTATTTTCAAATGGGACCCGCCATCACCCCCCCACCCCACCCCCCCCTTCCACCCAATTTTTATTGCAATATTAGGATTATTCGCCACAAAATAGCTACAGTTTACTCAAACCATTCTTGTCTATTTATGGTTGATGGCGCAGAATCGGCAATTGTCAAATGTGCCTATTTTTGCAATTAATAACCGACGCGTTTGGTTGTACATTTCATTTGCGATGTAATGTAAAGTTTTATGTTCTACCGGTTGGTATTTATGTTCGAAATTTACTTTAGTGTTGCAAGATTGATTTTACTGCACAATATGGTTACTAGTTTCAATGCTTGGTTAGAAACAAGGTTTAGCGTGATACAGGAAGAACGACGTTATTATGATAGTTTTCTTTTCTTTGACTCTGGTGAGTCTCCTCGCGTCTCACCATTGGGGCGCTTGAGTTCGGCAAGTATCCATGGAAGGTGCACCTGTTACTATCACTTCAGGGACATTTTATCTTATTACAATGGTTATAGTTTTTATTTCGCCGGTGGCCGCGTAATGGACAGCGCTAGACTTACGGGTTTTGGATGGAAACACACACCGGAATCAGTCACCATGTTGGTGGCCACCGAAATCAAGCATTCCGATTAACTGGGGACTCACCACAATCAACCCTGTACGGAACAGACAACTACATTACAATACAAGTGGCTTATTTGCCATAAATGTCAATATCTAGCCATATTATTTGTACTGTACAGTCACGTTTACGCCACTTATGTACCATAGCGTTTGAACATCAGAATCAACCGTTAGAAAACAAGTTTAAATTTGCACCGTAAATGGATGTAGAATCAGATGCGTTTGTTCTTAACTGCAAAAAGTGGCACACTTGTTGCCCACACCCACACAGGAGGGGTGGTTAGGTGGTGAACATTTGCAGTAGCGACAAATCCCCCCTTTACTAATATTAACTTTCAACTAGATTTCTTCTTTACACATGATATATCGATTTTGAGATATTTGGTTGCTTCAAGTTAAACCAAACACCCAGTATATTGTGAAAAGTAATGGATCTATAGACCACCTGGCTAGCTACGCGGTCTAACGCGCTGCTTCGCGAACGGGAAGGCGTGCCAGTCCCCATAACGAAGCCGCCCGGCCGATTAGTGTCGAGGTCCGGTGTACCGGCCAGCCGTGTGGATGGTTTTTAAGGCGGTTTTCCATCTATCTCGGCGATTGCGGGCTGGTTACCCTTATTCCGCCTCAGTTACACTGTGTCAGTGATTGCTACGCAAACACCATTAGCACATTTGCGTACTCCATAATTAATCTATCACGTAAGCATTTGGGATTAGACTCCTCTGGTATGAGACGTTCCGGGTGCCGAACCGCACAATAGCGCTGTGTGGCGCCGGGGGCGAGGGGAGGGGGGGGGGGGGGAGCAGGTGGCCTGTTGTGGGGTTGTAAACCACTGAGGGCTACAGCGGGACGAAGCCTATCTGTCGTTTCTACACTACTGGCTATTGAAATTGCTACACCAAGAAGAAACGCAGTTGATAGACGGGTATTCTTTTTACAAATATATTATACTACAACTGACATGTGGTTACATTTTCACGCAATTTGGGTGCATACATCCAGAGAAATCAGTACCCAGGAGAACCACCTGTTGCCGTAATAACGGCCTTGGTACGCCTGGACATTGAGTCAAACAGAGCTTGGATGGCGTGTTCAGGTACAGCTGCCCATGCAGCTACAACACGATACCATGGTTCATCAGGAGTAGTGACTCGCGTATTGTCAGGAGCCAGTTGCTAGGCCACCATTGACCAGACGTTTTCAATTGGTGAGAGATCTGGAGAATGTGCTAGCCAGGGCAACAGTCGAATATTTTCTGTATCCAGAAAGGCCTGTACAGTACCTGCAACATGCGGTCGTGCATTATCCTGCTGCAGTGTAGGGTTTCGCAGAGATCGAATGAAGGGTAGAGCCACGGGTTGTAAGACATCTGAAATGTACCGTGCACTGTTCAAAGTGCCGTTAATGCGAACAAGAGGTGACCGAGACGTGTAACCAATGGCACTCCATACCATCAAGCAGGGTGATACGCGAGTATGGCGATGACGAATACGTGTTTTCAATGTGCGTTAACCGCGATGTCGCCAAAAACGTATGCGACCATCATTATGCTGTAAACAGAACCTGGATTCATCTAAGAAAAGACGTTTTGCTATTCGTGCACCCAGGTGCGTCGTTGAGTACACCATCGCAAGCGTTCCATTCTCTGATGCACCGTCAAGGGTAACCGCAGCCATGGTCTCCGAGCGGATAGTCCATGCTGCTGCAAACGTCGTCGAACTGTTCGTGTAGATGGTTGTTGCCTTGCAAACGTCCCCATCTGTTGACTCAGGGATCGAGACGTGGCTGCACGATCCGTTCCAGCCATGCCGATAAGATGCCTATCATCTCGACTGCTTGTGATACGAGGCCGTTGGGATCCTGCACGGCGTTCCGTATTATCCTCCTGAACACACCGATTCCATATTGTCCTAACAGTCATTATATCTCGACCAACGAGAGCAGAAATGTCGCGATACGAGAAACCGCAATCGCGATAGGCTACAATCCGACCTTTATCAAAGTCGGAAAAGTGATGGTACGCATTTCTCCTTACACGAGGTATCACAACAACGTTTCACCAGGCAACGCCGGTCAACTGCTGTTTGTGTATGAGAAATCGGTTGGAAACTTTCCTCATGTCAGCACGTTGTAGGTGTCGCCACCGGCATCAACCTTGTGTGAATGCTCTGCAAAGCTAATCATTTGCATATCACAGCATCTTCTTCTTGTCGGTTAAATTTCGCGTCTGTAGCACGTCATCTTCGTGGTGTAGCAATTTTAATGGCCAGTAGTTTAGATCCCTGGTTTAATACATACATACAAACGTACAATGGATCTGTAATGCTGTCTTGGTCTGCACCAGAAGTCACTTTTATGTCTGGAGATCTCTCTCCTTTGAGAGTGACATGGTTTGCTAGCTGGGTATCGCATTGGTTAGGACAATGGACTCGCATTCGGGAGGACGACATTTCAAACCTGCTCCCGGCCATCCTGATTTAGGTTTCCCGCGGTTTCCCCAAATGCCGGGATGGCTCCTCTGAAAGGGCACGGCCGCTTTCCTTCTCCATCGTTCCGTAGTCGGAGCCTATGCTCCGTCTCTAATGACCTCGCCGTCGACGGGACGTTAAACACTGATCTCCTCCTCCTCCCGTTTGCTAGAAACACACCAGTCCCATCACACAGATGGTCTGATAGTCCGTGCGCTCCTATTTTGTGCACTGGGTGGCAGAGCGGAACTGATAGCGTCCAGCTGTTCGGTGATGTATGGCGAGGGGCGAGCGATCAGCAGCAGTTTAAAGTGACATGGCGCCTATCGCCCAGAGTCACGCCCGTGTTTTTCCGCTGGACTGGCGGGCGCGCACGGGGCAGCCAATTGGCACCCGATCCGTCAGCCGCTAACCTGTTGGGTAACTGCAGGCGCCACCGCTCGCCGCCTGCCTTCCCTCTCGCCTTCACCGATATTAGCCTCTCCAGACTGCACTCCTACGGAACACTCAAATGCTACCAGGCAACAAACTACTAATTAAATTCGCAGGTAGCCTTTTAATCACGTCCGACAAATGCAACCCAGGACGTTGTACTGCTCGGCGAATATTCAGCAGAAATTAAAGTAAACTACTGGCCATTAAAATTGCTACACATCGAAGATGACGTGCTACAGACGCGAAATTTAACCGACAGGAAGAACATGCTGTGATATGCAAACGATTAGCTTTTCAGAGCTGTGCGTGCCGTCAAGTTTCCGACTTTGATAAAGGTCGGATTGTAGCCTATCGCGATTGCGGTTTATCGTATTGCGACATTGCTGCTCGCGTTGGTCGAGATCCAATGACTGTTTGCAGAATATGGAATCACTGGGTTCAGGAGGGTAAAACGGAACGCCGTGCTGCATCCCAGCTGCCTCGTATCACTAGTAGTCTAGATGACAGTCATCTTATCCACATGGCTGTAACGGATCGTGCAGCCACGTCTCGACCCCTGAGTCAACAGATGGGGGCGTTTGCAAGACAACAACTATCTGCACGAACAGTTCGACGACGTTTGCAGCAGCATGGACTATCAGCTCGGAGACCATGGCTGCGCTTACCCTTGACGGTGCATCACAGACAGGAGCGCTTGCGGTGGTGTACTCAACAACGAACCTGGGTGCACGAATGGAAAAACGTAAATCTTTCGGATGAATCCAGGTTCAGTTTACAGCACCATGATGGTCGCATCCGTGTTTGGCGACATCGCGGTGAACGCACATTCGAAGCGTGTATTCGTCATCGCCATACTGGCGTATCACCTCGCGTGATGCTATGGAGCGCCATTGGTTACACGTCTCGGTCACCTCTTGTTTGCATTGACGGCACTTTGGACAGTGGACGTTATATTTCAGATGTGTTACGACCCGTGGCACTACCCTTCATTCGGTCCCTGCGAAACCCTACATTTCAGCAGGATAATGTACGACCGCATGTTGTAGGTCCTGTACAGGCCTTTCTGGATACAGAAAATGTTCGATTGCTGCCCTGGCCAGCACATTCTCCAGATCTCTCACCAACTGAAACTGTCTGGTCCATAGTGGCCGAGCAACTGGCTCGTCACAATGCGCCAGTCAGTACTCATGATGAAACTGTGGTATCGTGGTGAAGCTGCATGGGCAGCTGTACCTGTACACGCCATCCAAGCTCCGTTTGACCCAATGCCCAGGCGTATCAAGGCCGTTATTACGGCCAGAGGTGGTTGTTCAGGGAACTGATTTCTCAGGTGAAAATGTGATCACATGTCATTTCTAGTATAACATATTTGTCCAATGAATACCCGTTCATCATCTGCATTTGTTCTTGGTGTAGCAATTTTAATGGCCAGTAGTGTAACATCGGATGTACATAGAGGAAGTGCAGTGGGACCAGTAAAATCCTCGAGATACGTACAAGGTTTATCAGATAGCATCAGAAACAGTGCATCGTTCCCTCTCGTACGCTCTCGGAGCTTATGTTGCGGCATGTTAAGTCCTAGTAGCATGCACTGCCAGATCCGAACGAACGTCCGTTCATACTGACATGATGAGTAGGGCACAACTAGGACTTCAACACATAAGGAGCGATCAAGAAATTTCAGTTTGAGGGCGTTGTTGCAGCATATACACAGTGCAGCGCCACTCCTATGCGAGTACACAGCGTGAACATTAATTAAACCGACAAACTTCAGGAAAGGATTTCTGACTGGAAATGGAGGAAAAAATGCCCTATGAAAGTAAGTCCGGAAATGAATTGTTGCCACGGTAGATGACACTGACGAATGGAAGTTCCTATGATCATGTGCCGTGTCTAAAACCCACAGATGACGATAAAGCAGATTGATGATATGTTTCTGGTAAAAGTTGCTTCGTCAGTAAAGAAGATTGAGGTCAGAAATCCTACCCGTAGAGGGAAAGCCGCTGCTGATTATCGTTGCACTCGTTGCAGGCGAGAGGGATAGTAGCGTTTGAAATGCACGATACACATGATTGTACTTTGGCTTACACCATATTCGTGGACCACTTGCCTGGAGCCTGTCCTAGGGTTCGTCTCAGTATTCTACAGAGGTCTGGTGTACGCACTGTCCACTGCCTCCCTGCACTTTCGTCCGTCTGAAAGGACCCATGATCAAACAAACGTCCAAAAAGAGCTTGACATGTTGTGTGATGGGGCTGATGTTTGTGAGGGTACTT
Organism: Schistocerca gregaria; assembly: GCF_023897955.1. NCBI lineage: Eukaryota > Metazoa > Arthropoda > Insecta > Orthoptera > Acrididae > Schistocerca > Schistocerca gregaria. The sequence goes on from NC_064921.1 coordinate 189,452,621, forward strand.
GTTTTGGTACAGCTGTGCTGCCTCTCCAGCGTTTCCATCTGCTTGGCCGTACACAGATACCATCTCTGCTTGTTCCCTACATGAATACCGGACCATTCCTTTGCTTACAGTTCGGTGCGTCAATCACACAGCCTGCAACACACAACGAACACACGGTACTTGGTCAGAGGAACTTTCACTCGTCAACGCCATCTACCGTGGCAGCAATGTATTTCCGGATCCATGTTCAGACGACCTTTTTTCCTCCATTTCCAGTCAGGAATCCGTAGCTGCAGTTTTATTAACATTCACCGTGTATAAGCACCGACATGTACAAGCCATGTTCACAAAGTGTACTGTGACCATAACGGGTTGTGGTTTTTTGTTTTACGACGGTTGGAAACACTGCGTGGTAGAAAGGGATCCCTTGACCAGAGCGAAAGGAGCGTGGTAGAACACAAACTCGACCAGAGCGAAAAGAACGTGGTAGAACACAAACTCATGTTGAAGTGTCCAGCTGTGTGAAAGATGGTAGTCAGAAATTTCAAGAAGTGCGAGCCACGTGTTGTGATCTGTTTCCTACTCTCTGAAGGAATGCCTATTACGAACATTTTTCGCGAGTCAAAAAGGTTTACGGCGCAAGTGTTATGAACAGAGCTTATTTCAGTGGTGGAGGGATTTAGATTTAAGTGGAGGCAGAGTTAATGTTTATGACGAACAGAGGAGTCTAAAGACCTTCCACTTTGACTGATTAGTTAGTGCAACAAATCGAGAAAACTGTTAGTGAAAACCACCGATTGACAGCGGATGAAATTTCTGTGATGTTTCTACAACTCACCAGAACTCTTACATGAGGCACTCGCAGAAACTGTGCACAAGATGTGTCCCAAAAAAGCTGAAAGCAGGAAACAAAATCAAGTCAATAGCGCCCGCGAGTTTGTTGAGCGACATGAACTGGAAGGTGAAGGTTCGAGATGAAACTTGGTTGGTTCATTGCAGGCCTGGGGCGATAAGGCAGCCGTCAAAAAGGCGCCACACCTGTTCCGCATCTGCCAACTACAATTTTGGGCAAAAAGATCATGGTGTCCGTGTTTTGGGACTGAAAAAGTATCTTTTTGGTCGAATATGTGCCTTAGGGACTAACGTTCAAGGCACAAGGTATTGTGAGCCCCCCAAAACTCAAAAGGACATTCAAAATACAAGGGGGCAAATGCTGATGAGAGAAGTGTGCTTGTTGAACGACAATGCCCGTCCTCACACATCCTTAGCCATCAAGATGCTGTAGGACTCATTTGGTTGGGATGTTTTGAGCCATCCCTCCCGTATTCCTCTGGCTTGGCGCCTTCAGATTATCATCTTTTAACTTCCGCGAAGGCACACATGAATGACACTGAATTTTCAGTCGATGAGAAGGTGCACAAAGAGGTTCTGAAGTGAGGCAAACAGTGGCAGGAGAGTTCTTCGAGTAGGGCATAAAGAAGCTTGTGCCACATGCACCGAACGAGACGGCTATTATATGGAAAGATAAGCAACACGTTTATGAACAGTATCCTGTAATTTTTTCAAATACACTTTTTCTACAAAAATATAAAAATCTAGTGCACTTGCTTTCTTAACATGCTTCGTAAACAAGGGACTGGTGTAGCATTCGTGACTTTCTGACGAATGTGCGGTAAATGTGAAAACGGGAACTATTGCGGCGTTATTGCTAAATGTGTCCAAACAGCACCAACGTGCTGTTATTATTTTATTAGCTGTCGAAGGTTAGGCACCCTTAGACATCCATCCGAGAATTAAGAATGTGTATGGCGCAGCATGTCAGTCTAAAATCCCAGTTGTGGAATGGTGCGCGACAAGGAGTGCTACTGTTTCATGATGATACATGTCCTCATATAGCAAATGACATAACTTAAGTGCCGGCCGCGGTGGTCTCGCGGTTCTAGGCGCGCAGTCCGGAACCGTACGATTGCTACGGTCGCAGGTTCCAATCCTGCCTCGGGCATGGATGTGTGTGATGTCCTTAGGTTAGTTAGGTTTAAGTAGTTCTAAGTTCTAGGGGACTGATGACCACAGCAGTTTAGTCCCATAGTGCTCAGAGCCATTTGAATCATTGAACCATAACTTAAGTGCGAGCGAGACCTACGAGAAAGACAGACCGAGGACCGTACGTCACGAAGGTAGGCCAAGCGCTCTCAACTCAGCAGAAAAACTGTGTTTCTACACCTGTTAACTCGTAATGGGTGTGAATACACAAACAAGAATTGCATCTTCTACTGGAAGGATCTATTATGGAATCTTATTTTTACTAGTCCTACAATGATAGAAACTGCATAGGCCTACTAATAATTCGTTCCGGCTGTGCTGGGGTACAATTACATTAAAATCGTGTCAAAATGGTTATCAGTTGCATAAGGCACCACATCTTGTATGAAATGAAAATTGTTACGCAGAAGAGACTAAATTCTACAAGCAAGTTGTTATACCATTTATGTCGAGAACTGAACTTAAATTTTGTTGTACGGCTAGTAATCAGTAAGACTTCATAATAGCAGAATCCAGTAGAAGATACAATTCTCGTTAATACGTACACACCCAGGTGCGAGTTAAGAGGTTTCGAAACGCACTTTGTTGCTGAGTTAAGCGAGTGAGCGGCTTCAGGCCGGTCGTACTGTAACGTTCTCGCTTCCCACGCCCGGGTTCCCGGGTTCGATTCCGGCCGGGTCAGGGATTTTCTCTACCTCGTGATGACTGGGTGTTCTGTGATGTCCTTAGGTTAGTTAGGTTTAAGTAGTTCTAAGTTGTAGGGGACTGATGAGCATAGATGTTAAGTCCCGTAGTACTCAGAGCCATTTGAACTTTTTTTGAGCTCAGGCCTACGTTTGTGACGTACGCGCCGCGGCCTTTTTTTTCTCGTGGGCCTCGAGTTGGAGACACTCGGGCGCTCGCCCTACAGTCCTCATCCCTTCTCATATGATTATCACACCTACGGTCTCTTAAAAAAAATGCCCTGAAGGGCTCACGATTCCTGTCGGACGAGGGTGTGCAGCAGGCACTTAGGGACTTCTTCATGCAGCAGGACGAGGTGTTTTGCCTAACTGCTATCTTCAACCTAGTGCGTCACTAGGACGATATCCTCGATGTTCACGGCGCTTTCGCCTGTTTGTCACACCGATTTTGGACTTTATGGCCTTAGAACGGAATCTCTTTGATCTTCCCTTACACGTAAACAGGGAGCGTTCAGTCGTTTTCGAGAAAATCGAGGTTGAAAATTTTTAGCAAGTTAATATACTTGGCATCTTTGCTAATATTCAAGGATTCTACAGCGAAGCGATTATGCGCTTAGTTTCATAAGCGTGGGGTTACTGCATCGAATCTCGTTGGAGACAGTTTCTTTCATTCCCACGTAATACCAGCGACACATATGCGTAGCACTTCACGAACTTTTGTGATGACAGAACGGTTGATGAATGTAAACCAAGCGTGTTTTGCTATAAAAACATTGAAAAACTATTGACTTGCAAAAATTCGGCGTTCATTACACGTGCAGTATGTAAGAATACTTTTTCTTTTCCCTGTTTCTACGATCAGTAATATCTTGATTGATGCAGTGATCCTTTGATTACACGTTATATTTGTCACAAAGTTAGATAAAATAAAATAAATGAGTTAACTGATAGGATTGAAACTTCTTGTTTATCCTCCTGTTATCCCCTCTCTCCTTACGAAAAAAATTTTTCTCCTTCATTTCAGGATAAAAATTATGAAAATAATAAATGAATCATTAAATACTGAAAATTTTCGCACTCATAATAAATATATCGTTGAAATTACGTGGGAATGAAAAAAAAGAACTACCAGTGGTCGGATTCCAACCAGTGACCACGAGTTAATGAAACTAAGCTGCTACTCGTTCAGCTGCAGGTTCCTTGAATATCTGTGACCATATAAACTGTATAACAGAGCCTAAAATTTTCGAACGCGATTTTCTAGAAAACGGTTGAGACCTGCGTCTTCCTTTTTATATATATGTTGAGCTCTACACACCCCGTCTGTATGAATCAAATCGGTGAGAGAAATTCGTACGGTCGCCTTGTTAGTGGCGAATTGCGCGATGTACTCCTCATCAGATTTACTGGGAAGCGTTTACTGGCAACTTTGTGCACTCTTTGACACATATAGGCGTTGGGCAAAAGTATGAAAACAACAAACGCACAACACTCTAGCGTGCCTAATACTGTGTAGGAAAGTGTCCGGCAATCAATAAAGCTTCCTTCATCTCCGAGTGGATAAATAGAGGTCCTGCATCGTTTTCAAGTAGGTCTTAACCGTTCCTCCTGCAGAATTGCTATACGCTAAATAATTAAGATGAAGGTGCAAAACGCTCTTCTCTCCAAAGTAGATCACAAAGGTTCAATAATATTGGGATCTGGTGACTACTGTTGCCATAGTAGAGGAGACAACTCATCGTCATGCTCACAAAACCAGCCCTGGACGATGCGAGTTGGGTGAACAGGGGCTTCGCCGTCTTAATCTGGTGACTGTGGTTGATATGGGAGATATGGCACTTCGTCCATGAGTTAAAACATCCATTCTTGAACGATGCCACCTGTCAACAAGGGTCCAGTCGTCCAGCCACCAATGGGGAACAAACATCGAACCACAGGATGGATCTGACCAAACAAAATCGTCCCATGATCCGTGGCAGTAATCAGAGCTTCCAGAGTAGCCTTTGGGCCCACGGAATGCACCAAATGTCAGCCTACACCATCACCGAACCACTCCATGGTTTACTCTTGGTACGTAAACTCCGCCAGAAGTTGGAAATTAGTGTGAAACAATGCTCGCCCGACGGAATGTGAATTTTCCATTGCTCAAACGTCCAGATTTAATGGCTTCGGCTTCACGTTTTCCTTTTGTGGACAATTGCGTCACTAATGAGTGGTTTTGGAATTCCAGATCGCCCGTAATTTCTTACTTATGGAGCTCCCTTTGTGTTGCTTTGGTGCTGACAGGGTTAGCGGGTGCGACGTTCAGTTCTGCAGTGACTTTTGCAGCAGTCGTCCTCTCTATTTTTCGGCACAGTCCTCTTCAATGACAGTCCATAACCATCATTCGACGCACACTTTCGTTCGCGTTTTGACTTAACTCCTGATGTTTTCCGGCATTCACTGCGTGCTGCATGGTGTCTCTTGAAACGCCAAACCCTTCGGCTCCCTTGGTTAAGGAACCACCCTCCACCATAGGAGCAGCAACAATTTGTCCACGTTTTAATTCACTCAGCTCCGACATTTTGCATTTACTGAGGATGTGGCGCAGGTGCCGACCGCGTTCCAATTCAACAGCGCAGCCTGCAGGTTGTCTAGATTAGTCCCGCTCAGACCCGTAACACAAGAGTTAAAATTATCACCAAATTTCTCAAATTAAGCGTGTTTTTGATAGAAGCAGACTAGTTTCCTTAACGAATGATCGATTTACCTGTGCTAGTCTGTTTTTTATCGATCCTTCGTCCTGCGATACCTTCCTTCGATGGTAGCGGATTTCCCTTACCTCTTCTACTACCATGTGACTTAAATACACCGGATAGAGGTTTGCAGCCTGTGTTACACGTACTCATTGCACTTCCCAGGCTCAATTAGAATATTCAGGGTAAAGAAAAATTCGCACACTCGGAGTTCGCAGCGCGATTCCTCACATACGGGCAATACCAAAAAGGTCTCTCACAAAATTTCGTCTTGCGCATATTTCGAGCAGTAAATGGAGGTTAAAGACTTGCAAACTGGCAACATTGTAATCACATGTCCGGTAACTATCTCTGTCAGCACATAGAGTAGTGTTGTGCAGTTGGTGCAGTGGATTGTGTTTTGGGTTAGCACACAGTAGGGTGAGGGTTCGATTTGCAGTGAGGGTTATTATTTTTTATTTGTTAAAAGCAGTCTGCGTGTACAGTATCAGGCGTCTTAATCGTCGTACAGCGGCTGCAGTGGGTCTTGTATAAAACATTTACAGTTAAGTACTGCGAACACAAAAATACACGTACAATCGTTTTCATTGGTCACCTTTTAAAGAAGCCTTTTACACGTTTTGGACGAGAATTGTCTCGCTCCACTCCATCTACTAGATTCCGAGCCTGTCTTCTGTGTACCCTCCCCCAGTGATCCCATCGAGATTATTTGCAAAGCCTCATGAAATGTAATGGACATGAACGTGGAAAGAATAACAGTTGGTATTAATCGATGGGACCGTTGGAAAACGGTACATACAAAAGAAGTTTGGAATATGTTAGATGCAGTGATGCGCAACGGTTCGTATCCACGACATGCAAAAGGTTTTCTTTACAAGCTGACAAATGAAAACGATTGTACCTCCATTGAGTGTTCGTAAGTCGTTTCTGAAAGTATTTGTATGGAGTGTAGCCATGTATGGAAGTGGAACATGGACAATAAATAATTTAGACAAGAAGAGAATAGAAGCTTTCGAAATGTGGTGCTACAGAAGAATGCTGAAGATTAGATGGGTAGATCACATAACTAATGAGGAGGTACTGAATAGCATTGGGGAGAAGAGGAGTTTGTGGCACAACTTGACTAGAAGAAGGGATCGGTTGATAGGACATCTTCTGAGGCACCAAGGGATCACCAATTTAGTACTGGAGGACAGCGTGGAGGGTAAAAATCGTAGAGGGAGACCAAGAGATGAATACACTAAGCAGTTTCAGAAGGATGTAGGCTGCAGTAGGTACTGGGAGATGAAGAAGCTTGCACAGGATAGAGTAGCATGGAGAGCTGCATCAGACCAGTCTCAGGACTGAAGACCACAACAACAGTACGCAAATGCAAATGTTTTGTAGAAGACCCACAGTGATTGCTATATGACGATCAAGATGCCAGATACCGTACTATGAAGACTACCTTTAGCAAATAAAAACAAATAAACCTCGATCCAGAATAGAACCCTCGACATCCTGCATGCTAACCCGAAACGCTATCCACTGCACCAGTGTTGCTCAATCTGCACACAGGGGTGGATACCGTACACGTGATGACAGTGTTTCAGATTGCTGATCCTTAACGTCCAGTTTCTGGCCGATATGTGGACAGGAAGAAATTTTGTGGGAGACATTTCTGTATTGCTAGTATATGAGGAATCGTGTTGCGAAGTCGTGGATTTTTCTTCATCCAGTATGATTGAAAGGAGTGCTCGCATCTCATGTTATCCCCGATTTTGGTGTTGAAAATATTGTCGTTAATATTATTGATGCGATTCTTTGCTGCTTTAATCTTTCTTTAGATTTCCCTCAGTCCATAGTTCTACTCACAAGGGAACCTCCCCATCGCACCCCTCTCAGATTTAGTTATAAGTTGGCACAGTGGATAGGCGTTGAAAAACTGAACACAGATCAATCGAGAAAACAGGAAGCAGTTGTGTGAAACTATGAAAAAAATAAGCAAAATATACAAACTGAGTAGTCTCTGCACAACATAGGCAACATCAAGGAGCGCCGTGGTCCCGTGGTTAGACTGAGCAGCTGTGGAACGAGAGGTACTTGGTTCAAGTCTTCCCTCGAGCGAAAAGTTTAATTTTTTGTGTACTCAACTTCGCTCTCGAAAATTACAGGAGATGTTCACATTTGCTTGGACATATGCAGGATTTGACGGTCTACACACGGAAAAAATTTGAAAACTATAAAAACATATGATTTGACAGAGCACAGGAAAACTGTGCGACTGTGAAACTGTTGCATTCATTTGTTGCAGTTTATGTGACAAACTGTTATGTTTTCATCACTTTTTTGGGAGTGATTATCACATCCACAAGGAAACCTAAATCGGGCAAGGTAGAAGAATCTTTTTACCCATTCTTCAAGTGTACAAGTTAGGTGGGTCGACAGCATATTCCTGTCATGTGACGCACATGCCGTCACCAGTATTGTATAGAATATATCAGACGTGTTTTCCTGTGGAGGAATCGCTTGACCTATGACCTTGCGATCAAATGTTTTCGGTTCCCATTGGAGAGGCACGTCCTTTCGTCTACTAATCGCGCGGTTTTGCGGTGCGGTCGCAAAACACAGACACTAAACTTATTACAGTGAACAGAGACGTCAGTGAACGAACGTACAGATCATAACTTTGCGAAAATAAAGAAAATAAACTTTTCACTCGAAGGAAGACTTGAACCAAGGACCTCTCGTTCCGCAGCTGCTCACGATAACCACAGGACCACGGCGCTCCTGAGTTCTCGTTATCTTTGATGTTGCATATCTTGCGCATGGGCTATTTAGTTTGTATATTTTCTTATTTTTTCATAGTTCCACATAACTTCTTCCTGTTTTCTCGATTGATCTGTGTTCAGTTTTTCAAGGCCTATTCACTGTGCCAACTTATAACTAAATCTCAGGGGGGTGCGATGGGGAGGTTCCCTCGTCAGTAAACTCTTCACTACATTCAGTACGGCCTGTAATTCCTCCTTCGGTGTAACAGAATATATCACTGTCATCAGCGAATTTTGTCACTGATACCATTTCAGATTGAATTTTAAGCTCACTTTCATTCCCTTCATTGCTTTTTCGATACACAGGTTTAAGAGCGGGGATAGAAACTGCGTCCCTCGCTTATGTTTTTTCATCCTAGCACTTCTCTCTTGCTACTGCATTGTTATCAATGAAGGAACAAGAGGGAACCAAAAATACACAAAAAAATCTTTAAAAATTATGACTGCATCGGGAGAGAATGGTTGTTTACTACCATATCCGGAAACTTCCTGAGTGTTTAATGTAGCAAATTAGATTCCACAGGTAATCTAAAATTCTGCAAGCTTTTCCTCCACGCTGGAGAGGCGGTATTACGAGTAACTGTTATGGTTGGAGTCCGCTGTGACTGTTTCCGCAGCTGACTGTTTGCTATTCTGTACGCGCCAGAGAGCGGCCCACGCGTGTTATTTTCGTTCTTATTTGTTTGCTCCGGGTCTCTGCAAACGCAGCCTGCGGCTCATACACAATTTATGGCATACGGGCAGTAAATTACAGGGAGGAGCGAGCTGCATCCCAAAAGTTCCTCAAGAGTATTTGCGCGGGATCATTAAAAATGCACGGAGCGTACGACAGCGGCCCTGTCCAGGCTGCGCATCTGTGGAAGACCGGCTCCAGTGAGGGTGTTCCGCTAGCGCTCTGAACACACGCACAGTCACAAATACGTACACTGGCAGAGAAATGTTGGCAGCCGCAGCCTACAGCAGAGTATCGTCCGCTGTGGAAAGATACCGCAGCCTGAAGAATGGGCCGCGAAATGCATTGAAAGCGGGAGCGACCGACGAGGCTGGAAGAAATGCTGACCTGTTCTTTATTCTGGTGTCGACCCTGCTTGGGTTACTGCCAGAACAGAGGAACGGCTCGTCGCTGCCAAGTGCTATTCATCATTACACGCCAGTGTTTCGAGACTTTGGCGGTGCAGTAACACTGTAGTTCTGTGACCGAGTTTTCTTGTACGTCGTATAGTGTTCCCTTCATAATCTGAATCTTTTCGGGCTATAATTCTGTCAGGTCATGTTTATCCGAAGACCCTGGTTCATGGAGATACAAAGGTCAACTATCTGACTACAAAAATTACTGGCAGGCTACATTGATAATATGGGAATACTGTCTCTCTTCCTCTCTCTCGAATACGGCGACTTCTCGGATTATCAGTCGAGACGTGGCACCATGTTGTAATGTTTCGACGAGATTCTAACCCGTCATCTTCAGGCCAAGGGTCTAAATAAAAAATATCTAGTTTGTTGCTTTATAGCTGTTGGAAGGTAGACTCCTGTGCTGAGGGCCCAACCGATTTGTTCCTCTCGTGCGTTCTGAAGACATGTCTCTGCCAATGGTGCTAGGACTCGGTCGCACTCCAGTACCTCCGTCATGCATTCCCCTCTCTTCCCCCCGCCACACCACCGGCCTTGTCATCTCTACAAAAGAAACGCAAGTGACCCATCCGTTGGGCTCTCGACTCAGGGATCTGCGGTCAAGTGTCTATAAAGGAACAAACTGGACATGATCCCGACACTTCGGGTGAAGATGACGAGAAGAACTAGCAGGAAATTTGTCGAAACGTTGCGACAGTGTAATATAGGGTGACCCAGGAAGAATGACCAATGTTGAGGGATAACAGGAACCGTCCTTCGAAGTGAAGAAGTGTAATATACACGGGTTGCGAAATGCATACCTGAAAGGTATGAGGAGTTGTTCAGTGCGTTTCGTAGGAGCGGAGATGAACAACTGCTCATAGTTCCTAAGGACTGGACGTTTTCTTCTTTCAGTTCATAATATCTAAGAAAAAAAAAAAAGAGAACTTCACCCGAACAGGTAATGAAGACCAAACGGTACCGACCGGCCGCCTTGTCATACTCAGCCGACAGGCGTCACTGGAAGCGGATATGGAGGAGCATGTAGTGAGCACACTGCTCTCTCGGTCGTAGGTCAGCTTACGAGACGAGAGGCGCTACTTCTCAGTCAAGTAGCTCCTCAGTTTGCCTCACATGGGCTGAGTGAACCCCGCTCGTCAACAGCGCTCGGCAGACTGGATGGTCACCCATCCATGCGCTAGCCCATCCCGACAGCACTTCGGGGATCTGACGGAAACTGGTGTTACCTGCGGCAAGGCCATCTCCTCTCAAAATACGGAAAGCAAAGAGCTTGCAGTATAACAGACTCCTTTCACAGTATCTAAGATGAAGAAATGCTCATAGTTCTTAATATATCGCCGGCCGGAGTAGCCGAGCGGTTCTAGGCGCTACAGTCTAGAACCGCGCGACCGCTACGGTCGCAGGTTCGAATCCTGCCTGGGGCATGGATGTTTGTGATGTCTTTAGGTTAGTTAGGTTTAAGTAGTTCTAAGTTCTAGGGGACTGATGACCTCAGATGTTAAGTCCCATAGTGCTCAAAGCGATTTGAACCATTTCTTAATGAATCCATTTTAGTGCCCATGTCTAAGTGATTTTTTTTTTCTTTTGGCTTTGAATGATTTCTCCTGGCATATTCCTGAATACTGTCCATTTCTCTTGGGCACTCTATTATATGGTACATTCATCGTAGTCATCATCATCATCATCATCATCATCATCATCATCATCACCACCACCACATAATCAAGGACGAACTGAAAGCACTTATTGCTCAACCATTGCTAGATGACTGTATTTTGGTGACTTGTATGTCACGTATCTGAAGTGTCTCTGGTAGGTGACGGTAATAACTGCTATATAGTAATCAATAGTATCTACATTGTTGTTGTTGTTGTTCAAAAATGGTTCAAATGGCTCTGAGCACTATGGGACTTAACATCTGAGGTCATCAGTCCCCTAGAACTTAGAACTACTTAAACCTAACTAACCTAAGGACGTCAAACACATCCATGCCCGAGGCAGGATTCGAACCTGCGACCGTAGCGGTCGCGCAGTTCCAGACTGTAGCGCCTAGAACCGCTCGGCCACTACGGCCGGCGTTGTTGTTGTTGTTGTTGTTATTAATGATGTTATTACAGAGAAAAGAGAAAAGCTGGAACCCGCTGCTGGCGCACAGCCTCTTCCTCTCTTGCCACCAAATCGGCTCTTGAGCTTGTCCCCAACAGCCAACGACCCTTCTTCGTTGAATACGGTTCTCGTCAGACCACGGAAGTTACGCAGTGTAGGGCGTGTCCAGTACGTTATGGGAACCGGCCCTGGTACGTCACGTGCTGTTAGCTACATTCCCTTTGTCGTTACAGCAAAGGTGACGTAGTATGATGGCGTGAAGTCAGTTATCTCACTGATCACTGGACTTTGCGCCAGTCCCTTGAAGTAAATTTCATACCACTCTACAGTCTCTCTCCTGACACTGTTGTTGGTGATTCGTCTGTGGGATGGCGACGCTCAACTCGGCCACCCCCTTGGCACTATTCGAGAGGAATGGGGTATGTCCCAGAACCAGCTTTCACCGTCTCCCTTACCTCGTCATCATCGAACACAGTTGTGGCAGCACGCTACATACACACCAGTTACAGTCAGTCAAACTTACCAGATCCACCCAACTTCACAACCCTCGCACGTCCCGAAGGACAGGTGCCACTATGCGCGAGGGACAGAAAAACGTTTCCCACCTGCTCTTCGGGTCTCCCAGTCAACAATGCAGTACGAATTTACAATACAGGGTTTATCAAAAAGAATCATCCGAGTTAAAAAAAATGATAACTATTATTTTATCTGAGATACGTGTGTGAACAACGTTCTATTGGAAAGAGCAAACACTCGAGTTTTACATGGTTCCCGCTAGGTAGCAGCAGTTAGCGCCTACTTCAGTTCTAGTAAAAATGGTGCCAGGACAATAGAAAGCGTTTTGCGCAGTGCGGGTCAGTAATAGCTGTTCAGCGTGACTTTCGTACTAGGTATGGTGTGGATCGTCCTACAGCACAGAGCATGGTGAGCACACCGCTCTCCCGGCCGTAAGTCAGCTTACGAGACTAGAGGCGCTACTTCTCAATCAGGTAGCTCCTCAGTTTGCCTCACAAGGGCTGAGTGCACATTACCGAGCAACAGGTTGTTTGGGTGAAGGCAAATCGCCGGGCCGTCCCCGAGTGTGTGACACAGACGTCGAAAGCATCCTCCATAGTTTCACAAGGAGTGCGCAGAGATCCGTTCGCCGGGCAGCTCGATAGCTCAACGAGTCCTCGATGTCCGTCTGGAGTGTGTTGCGTCGACGTTTACAAAGGAACAAAAAAACTCATCTTAATTTCCTCCGAACAGGCTTTGGAAGAACCAACGGTACCGACCGGCCGCCATGTCATCCTCAGCCCACAGGCGTTACTGGATGCGGATATGGAGGGGCATGTGGTCGACGCACCCCTCTCCCGGCCGTATGTCAGCTTACGAGACCGGAGCCGCTACTTCTCGATCAAGTAGTTCCTCAGTTTGCCTCACAAGGGCGGAGTGCACCCCGCTTGCCAACAGCGTCCGCCAGACCGGATGGTCGCTTCCAGATCGACAGCGCTTAACTACGGTGATCTGACGGGCACCAGTGTTACCACTGCTGCAAGGCCGTTGGCGCTTACAAAGGACACCATACAAAATTCAGCTACTTCAAGCTCTTCGTGAAGATGACTACAACAACGTGTGGAGTTCTGTAATTTCGTTTTTGACGAGATGGAGGATGACCGTTTTCTTCCACGCTTAGTGTTTAGTGACGAGGCAACATTTCATTTATATAGAAAGGTAAATCGTCATAATGTGAGAGTATGGGGTACAGAACAACCACATGAAGCTATACAACATGAGAGGCACTCTCAAAATTTTCATGCTTCGTGCAGTTTCACGTGAAAAGGCGTACGGTCCATTTTTCTTTGCAGAGAACACTGTTACAGGAAGCACATATCTCGATATACTTGAGAACTTTCTTTTCGCACAGTTGGAGACTGATTGGAACAACTTCATTTACCAACAAGATGGGGCACTGCCACACTGGCATCTGGAAGTGCGGAAATTTTTTAATCAAAGGATTACTGAACGTTGGATCGCTCGCACTAGACCAAATGATTCAGCCTTACTTTACTGGCCTCCAAGGCCACCGGATCTGACTGTATGTGATTTTTTTTGTGGGGATTTATAAAAGATTCCGTTTATGTGCCTCCGTTACGCACAGCAATGAATGAACTAAAACATCGCATAACAACAGCTTGAAATATGCCGTGGATCTCAAAGGGGGCATATTGAATAATTATGGAAACGCACGAAAAAAAAATCTTTCTGAATTTCCAGTTCATCGAAAGACACAATTCGTTGTATATGTTTAGTAGTTTCAGAAATGTAGACGTGGCATATCGGGTGATTCTTTTGATACGCCCTGCATTTTCACTCCACGAGTCACTGAGGAGAGGTTTCTAATATACAACAGGCCTTTATTGCATAGTATGGTGATCAGGAATTGTACGCCTGCCCCGTGCTCCCCTCTCACAGCGTATCTTTCTCTAGCCGGACAAAAATCAATGACGGTAATTTTCTGACTACTAGTATTTTAACTGGCTGCCTCCGAACTAAACGTCACAGCACAGGTGTGCGTGAGCAAGATCGGCCACAAACCTGGGTAAATCGTCACCTGTTTCATGCTCACTGCTGGATAAAATGGCCTCCCTAAACGTTTTAGAACATTACGGTTTCAACGATGTGCATCTCTGCTGCTCCTTGGTGTTTCCCAATGCCATCTGCACAGCTTGTCGTCACGACCTTTTCCTATCTCTTGGAACGCAGCAAAAGAACTTTATTGGTGCATCCATCACCTACTCGCCTTCCTATCTGCCACGTTCATCACCATTTGCGTTTCAGTCATAATTATGTACTCCACTTTAGTCTGTTCACTGACCCATTTATTTGATTTCCGGCTAGATTGATGAGCGAGATGCAGCATCTCTCGATTGCTCGCATTGCTACGCTAATATCTTGAGGGGTTTCCGCAAAAAATGTCCACGTCTCAATGTCGTTAAGTCACAGCCGGTAGCTCACACTAATCGTCAACTTCCAGACATACTGGACGTTGGTTCTCAGAACTCTATTAAGCTGTAAGTAGGCTGTTTAGGTTTTCTTATTGGTAACGCCACATAGCGCTCTGTATGAAAAATCACTGGCTGTGCTGTGCGCAGTCTGTGGCTAGTTTGCATTATTGTCTGCCATTGTAATGTCGGGCAGCGGCAGCTGGATGCTAACAGCGCGTAGCGTTGCGCAGTTGGAGGTGAGTCACCAGCGGTGGTGGACGTGGGGAGAGAGATGGCGGAGTTTTGAAATTTGTAAGAATTGGTGTCATGAACTGATATATATATTATGACTACTAAGGTAAATACATTGTTTGTTCTCTATTAAAATCTTTCATTTGCTAACTATACCTATCAGTAGTTAGTGCCTTCCATAGTTTGAATCTTTTATCTAGCTGGCAGTAGTGGCGCTCGCTGTATTGCAGTAGCTTGAGTAACGAAGATTTTTGTGAGGTAAGTGGTTTGTGAAACGTATAGGTTAATGTTAGTCAGAGCCATTCTTTCGTAGGGATTTTTGGAAGTCTGATTGCGTTGCGCTAAAAAAAATGTGTGTCAGTTTAAGCACAGTCGTGTATAAATTTTACGAAGGGGACGTTTCAAAGCTTACCGAGACAGATGTATCCTCTCGTTTAATATCTATATGACTCAACGACTAAGCTCTCTCCTGGTCCCAGCTGCCGGCTGCTTCCGGAGGCAACAAAAATTTCATTTTCGCTTAATAATTTATAACGCTCTCATAATCTGATCACTAAGAAAGATAAGCTTACGTTAAAAGCTTAACACAATAAATCAAATCAAGGAATAAAGTTAAAAATTGTATTTGTGTATTGAGACAGCGTAACTCACAGCAAATTACCCAGACTATATTCATCCAGTATTTGAGAATGAACACACTTAGCGACTTCCAACAAACTTAACACATATTGCGTAGTTTCAATCCTTTTGGAAACTTTTTCTCGATTAATTCTGCCCTCTACCCATACCCCCGGCATTCCTGCCCTCCCCGCCCCCCCGACCCCGAGCCACATACACACACACACACACACACACACACACACACACACACACACACACACACACATACATACATACATACATAGAATAACGAATGGCAAACCATTGATCACTTGCTACATTTTCCCTGTTCACGCAGTAAAACTTCAGCATCAGGTATGATGTTCTAATTTATCACTTGTTTATTACAAACTCTGTTCGCAACACTTTTTCAGACAGTATAGACACACACTATTGAATGTACCTGCAAAATTGCATCATTGTAAGACACATAGTTCAGGAGATATGACGTGGTAAACTTTAAAATCAGTGAAGAACTTGCTTTTGTTAAAATCTTCTGCTACAGGGGATAGTGAATAGGAGCTGGATTCTTTGAGGAATCGAGAGTGACCGGGTGTGTGGGAAGGTGGAGAGATAGTGGTGATTTTCTAACCGTTTTCTGTTTATGATAACTTTGAAAGATTACTGCGTATACGAAGCTAAAATTAAACAAATACTGCTTCGCTTGAGATCCACTTTCATATAAGGAACCGACATACTACTCTGAGTTCCTGTGTTGCATGGAGAACACGTGTACAACTGCAGCAGAAGAAGTTGCCCTAATGAACGTGCGAAACATTTATTGTCCCGAGTCACACACGCACTGCCTCAACGTACAAAGCAGGCGCCGTTAACTTGTCGTGGGAGGGAATCTGCGCCCACTGCTATGATCTGAGCCGTTAAGTATGGCTGCCCACGGTGCAATTCCTGTTTCCATATCAGGAAAACCTTGCCAGCTCCTTGGATACTCCAATTTATCTCTGCACCTACGAGCGGACAGACGTTGTGGTTTTCCATGAGCTGACTGCCTTTCAATTGTACGCCTTCAAGTCGCCAACACTACTAAACAAAGACGTTGGCGTTTACTCTCTTCGTCTGATCTGGAGCTTCGTAGTTGTAGGAAAGCGGTAAGTGAAAAGGGCACAGTGACGACTCCAATAAACATGAGACATACGTTTGTTGAAAATGAGCAGTCAATGAAAACCTAAATCACGTCTGCCACACACACTGAAACTTCCCCTCAGAAAAATTAATAAATGACAGTGCTGGCAAAACCTCTACGTTACTTGATTTTCAAACAGCTGAGCAAAACTGGACGTACTCAGACATTTCTCTCTTTACTTATTCTGATCAACACTAAACTGATACACAATATTTCTTTTTAGCGCAACGCAATCCGCCTTTCTATAATTCCTACAAAATAATGGCCTTCACTAACAATAACCTATACCTTTTATAAATCACTTACCTCACAAAAATCTTCGTTACTGCATCTCCCTCCCCAAATCCACCACTGCTAGCGGATCAGCTCCAACTGCGCAACGCTAAGCGCTGTTCCCATCCAACTGCCCAACACTACACCAGCGAATATTCCAACAATGCAAAGCAGCCACAGACTGCACACAGCACAGTCAGTGATTTTCATATAGAGCGCTACGTGGCGTTACTAACACACACACCCACCCACCACACACACACACACACACACACACACACACACACACACACACGCACACACACAACAAGTCATCCTGGTCTTACATACCAGTAAGATAACGCCCGCCCGCACAAGGCTAGAGTTTCCACTGTTTTATGCATTAGGGGTGTATGGACACTTTTGATCAGATAGTGTATTATAAGCACCAGGCGATTGTAATTAGAGTGCAGCCACCCACGGAGGTCCAGTGTCTTTAATTACCGTATGGCAACGAAAATTGGTAGATATGCTAATGTGTTAATGCGAACCGATTTACTATGGAAACAAAACAAGTTCCAATTTTGGCCACCAGGTGCAAATCTGGCGCTGTAGATTCTATGACGGTATCACATCCGCGCTGTCATTTGACAAGCCATAAATTGAGTGAACAGCGTGGCTGTAGAAAAAGATTGTGTGCACTGTGAGTGCAACTGTTTTATGTGAACAGCAGCAATTACGAGGGCTGTCAATAAAGAACGATCATAATTTTTTTTGTCAACATACCTTTACTCATCCTCATAATTTTACTGTTTCTTCTCAAAGTAATCTCCATGAATGCAATGCACTGGTCCCAGCGTTTCTGCCAGTCTTCAAATACATACTAGAAACCATTTTTTTAAAGGTCCTTCAGAATCGCCTCTGCAGCCTTCACCCCTGCTTCTGATGATTGCTAATGTCTTCAACGAAGGCTTTTCTTCATGTTAGCGAATAGAAAAAAGTCACATGGGGCTAAATCCGGACTATAATGATGGTAAGGTATGCACTTCACGTTGATTTTTGCAAGATATTCAGCAACAACATTGGCAATAAGCGGCCGAGCATTATCGTGGTACAGCATCCAGCCTGCTTCACGGAAATGTCGTCTTTTGCGCCTGATATTGACTTGCAACGTTTTCAGAGCATGCCTGTAATATTGCCAGTTACTAATGTGTGTGCACGTACAATATGCCGATAAACCGTTCCATGAATCTCAAAGAATGAGATGACCATAACTTTCCCAGCAGAAGCAACCACTTTTGCTTTTTTGGGGGTTGGTGATGAAGGAGATTTCCACACTGAGCTTTGCTGTTTGCTCTCAGCATCAAAATGATTTAGCCAAGTTTCATCAGCAGTGATCACATTTGAAAGAAACTCCGGATCTTCCTCTAACATCAATTTTAACTGCATGCAGACCTGCACGCGAATGTCCCTTTGTTCGGGAATCAACAATCTTGGAACCCATTGCGCACAAACGCGTGCCATGTGTAATTTTTCTGTCATCAACGTGTGCGTGGCACCCAATGAAATGTTCAGTATTTCAGAAAGTGATCTTAAGGAAATTCGTCGATCCTCTCTCAGAACGATGGTAAGGGTGTTGATGTTGTCTTCTGTAAGAGCAGTAACTAGAGCTCCGGGTCCACCTTCCTTTGAAATTGATTATCTGTCCTGAAACTTCCTGGCAGATTAAAACTGTGTGCCCGACCGAGACTCGAACTCGGGACCTTTTGCCTTTCGCGGGCAAGTGCTCTACCAACTGAGCTACCGAAGCACGACTCACGCCCGGTTCTCACAGCTTTACTTCTGCCAGTATCCGTCTCCTACCTTCCAAACTTTACAGAAGCTCTTCTGCGAAACTTGCAGAACTAGCACTCCTGAAAGAAAGGATACTGCGGAGACATGGCTTAGCCACAGTCTGCGGGATGTTTCCAGAATGAGATTTTCACTCTGCAGCGGAGTGTGCGCTGATAGAGCACTTGCCCGCGAAAGGCAAAAGGTCCCGAGTTCGAGTCTCGGTCGGGCACACAGTAAAATCTGCCAGGAAGTTTCATATCAGCGCACACTCCGCTGCAGAGTGAAAATCTCATTCTGGATTATCTGTCCTGTTTAAACATTTTAAACCACCTTTGAGCTGTGCTGTAGGGAAGAACAGACTCTCCATAGGCCTCCTATAACATTGTATTGGCCTCGGCTGAAAATTTCTTGAGACGATAAAAGAATTTCAAAGCCGCATATTGTTCCTCGTGTGTTACCATTATTGCAGCGGTAGGCGATCCTGAACATGTCTGACCTTGCCTACATGTCACAGGCGGGAACCAGGAGTCTCAACAATGAAACTACTACGACGTGTTTGCTGCACATTAAGCTAACAGAATATCATAACATGAAATTATAGCGCGAGATATTATGACCATAAAATATTATGATCATTCTTTATTGAACAGCCCTCGTACGATGCATACACGAACTGACCTGTCGCTTACGACCCGCAAATTTCCGATGGGATTTACGTCCGGCGATTTGTGTCGACAAATCGTTTGCTCGAATTACCCAGAATGTTCTTCAAACCATTCACCAACAACTGTGGCCCGGTGGCATGGCGCATTGTCTTCCATAAAAGTTCCAGTTTTGTCTGCAAACATAAAGTTCAAGAATGGCTGCAAATATTCTCCAAGCATCCAAAATAACCAGGACGCAGGCCATTCCATATAAGCAAAGCCTACACCATAATGAGCCACTACCAGCATGCACAGTGTCTGATTGAGAACTTGAGTTCTTGGCTTCGTAAGGTGATGATGGTGTTTGGTTTGTGGGGCGCTCAACTGCGCGGTCATCAGCGCCCTTACAAAGTCCCTACTTTTATACAGTCCAATTTTTTCACAGTGCAATGTAATCACTGTCACGAATGATGTTGATGATGAAATGATGATGACAACACAAACACCCAGTCGCCGGGCAGAGAAAATCCCCATCCCGGCCGGGAATCGAACCCAGGACCCCATGATCCAGAGGCAGCAACGCTAGCCACTAGATCACGAGCTGCGAACTGCTTCTTAGGGCGTATGCCACACTAGAACCCTACCATCAGCTCTTACAAACGGAAGCCGGGACTCACCTGACTAATCTACGGTTTTTCCAGTCATCTAGTCGACTAGGACCCAACCGATATAGTCACGGGCCAAGGAGAGGCGCTGCAGGCGATGTCGTGCTGTTAGCGAAGCCACTGGCATCAATCATCTGCTGCCGCAGCCCATTAACGCCAAATTTCGCCGCACTGTCGTAACGGATATGTTCGTAGTACGTCCCACATTCATTTCTGCCATTATTTCTAGCAGTCTTGCTTGTCTCTTAGCACTAACAACTCTACACAAATGGAGCTGCTCTCTGTCGTTAAGTGAAGGCCGTCGGCCACCCGTTGTCTGTGGCGAGAGGTAACGCTTGAAATGTAGTATTCTCGGTACACTCTTGACACTGGAGATCTTGGAATATTAAATTCCCAAACGATTTCCGAAATGGGATGTCCCATGCATCTAGCTTCAACTACCGTTCCGCGTTCAAATTCTGGTACTTCCCGTCGGGCTGCCATAACCACGTCGGACAACTTTTTATATTTATCACCTGAGAACAAATGACAGCCGGCCGGAGTGGCCGAGCGGTTCTAGGCGCTTCAGTCTGGAACCGCGCGACTGCTACCGTCGCAGATTCGAATCCTGCCTCGGGCATGGATGTGCGTGATGTTAGGTTTAAGTAGTTCTAAGTTCTAGGGGACTGATGACCTCAGATGTTAAGTCCCATAGTGCTCAGAGCCATTTGAACTATTTTTGAACAAAGGACAGCTCCGCCAATGCACTGCCCTTTTATACCTTGTGCACGTAGTACTACGCCATCTGTATATGTGCATTTCGCTATCCACGACCTTTGCCACCTCAATGTATGTCTGAAATATTTATTTATTTAACCTGATCACATTAGGGTCATCAGGCCCTCTCTTACATCGGACAAGTGTTTTACACATGCAGCATTTCACACACCAGAGTTACATCATGACCATAGTTTAAATAAGAAAATTAGATTACTCTAGTGACAATACGAATAAAGAGTAATGACTAAGACCTAATAAAGTAAATGCTGGCAGTATTTTTACAACAGGTGCTATACATAGAAATTATGATAAAAGCAATAATGATAACAGTAAAAAAATCAAATAATAATGGTGAACATGAGGAAAATTGGCAATAGTAATGAAGATTTGTGCAGATGTACATTGATATATTGTTGTGTAAAGTAGATGTTTACCAGTATAGCGAGTTTTGGGGAAGAGAGATTTAAGGAGGGGGGAAAGAGGGAAGTAATGAGGTGAAGTGCATTGATGTACAGAGGAAGGCATTACTGTTGCTTGAGTAGATACGTCTTTGTTTTATGAAGCCGGACATGTTTTTAAGTTCTCTAAAATAAAGAGGGAGGTTATTCCAGAATCTGGTTCCCGCTACTGTAAAGGACTTGGAGAAGGCGACTGAGCGATGCAGTGTAACAGAGAGGATTTTATTATGATGGGAACGTGTGTTTCTGACATGTTGTTCCGACATAAGCGTTAAGGACGAGGAGAGATATGAGGGGCGGTGTACATTTATAATGCAGTAGATGAGACAGAGTGTTTGTAAATCTCTGCGTTTGTCTGCACGCGGCCAGGACAATTTTGCATATGCTGGTGAAATGTGATAAAAAAATCGAACGTCACAGATATATCGGACGCAGGCATTCATGACCAGTTCCAGACGACGCGAATTTTCCTGGCAGGGCTTGGAAGTAAAATCTGGACATTTGAAATAAGGCACTACCAAAGATTCTCAAAAATTAAGTCTACGTATAAAGAACGGAATGGAGCTGCAGTAAATAGTCTGTGCGAGAGAAGTGGTCAATGGACGAGACTTACTAGAACATAGGGCAGGGTAGTGGGACATCTGCAGCTACCAGGAATAGTAATTTTTTGGCAGAAGGTGGTGTAGAGGGTATGAACAGTAAGGCCTGGCAAAAACTGCAATGAGTAATTTGTTTTATAGGCAACGCTGGGCGCAGTAGTTATATAGAGGTGAAACGATTACCACAAGATCCAGATCTTTGAAAGATTCGAAAGACAGGTTACTTAAAAAACTGTCATCAAGTTCCCAACTGCGCAGCACTTAAATTTCTGAGATGGCTCTGGGCACTATGGGACTTAACTGCTGTGGTCATCAGTTCCCTAGAACTTGGAACTACTTGAACCTAACTAACCTAAGGACATCACACACATCCATGCCCGAGGCAGGATTCGAATCTGCGACCGGAGCGGTCGCGCAGTCCCACACTGAAGCACCTAGAACCGCTTGGCCACACCGGCAGGCTACATTTCTGAGAGCCTGAAACAAAGTGCATACCTTGACTTCCTGCTAGTCGCCCTGCGCTACTACAACACCTGCTGAGCCACTGTCAGACGTTGCCTTGTGAAGGCTTTCCAGGCTGTGTGCAAGCCTTTTTCTTACTACTCTAGGTGGAGGTGGCGGTGCGGGATACCACAGGCGCGTCGTTTGCGGTTTCAGATGCATTCTAACACGTCCGCGGGCGGCCACGGACTGCCGAGGCGACGCTGCCGCCAAGGCGAGCTGCAGTGGACACTGGGCAGGTGCTTCCTGATGATGCGCTCAGACGTTCGAAACATCACCTTGTCTAAAACTACAGGCCGGCGGAGAGCCGCGACGTGTCTCGTTTCAAACGTTTACATATGAGACTACTACTCACAGCCGCACGTGCAGTCTACGCAACCTAGCACTTCCTGGTGTCAGGAATGGCTTTTAGCACAAGTGGGTGCAAGCAGCCACATTGTGGCAGAATAGCAACCGTCTCTGAGCAAAGAATTAGAAGAGAAAATACTTGTAGATCGAAAATAAATTCGATTTTCTAATATTCCAAAGAGTGCCAGCACAAGTTCAGATGTTAAAATGTGTGTGAAATCTTATGGAAATTAACTACTAAGGTCATCAGTCCCTAAGCTTACACACTACGTAACCTAAATTATCCTAAGGACCAACACACACACCCATGCCCGAGGGAGGACTTGAACCTCCGCTGGGAGCAGCCGCACAGTCCCGCGCGGCGCTAGCACAAGTAACTCAGTTACAGTACCAGAGTCAGAAGTAAACGGTCAGAGAACGGTCCAAGCGTAAACAATTCTGTCTTGGGGGGCGGTATCGGTACCCCTAAGATACCATGGTTATGTTGCTGAAGGACCTGGTAAAACCCCTTCAATATCGCTAATCGAAATGGACAAGGGACAAGAAATTCTGTAAAAATTGGCAGTGGAACGAATAATTTTTAATTTAAATGAAACGAGAATGAGTTACATTACATCTCTCTTTTCTTAACAAAATAATTAAAAAACTGTACTTCGAAAAAACTTTGTGTTTAGTTTAGTACGTACTGGTGGGGAGGAAGGGAGGAAAATTATGCGTTAAGGGCTTGTCAGCGACAAGATTATTGGAGATGGAGTGAAACCTCTGGATTGAGCGAGCATGGGGAAAGAAACCAGATCAGCTCTTTTGAAAACAAACCATCGTGGCATAGGTATAGAAAAATACTAGAAAACTTAACTTTCGTAATTCCATTCGTCATAGGCCTATTATATATTATTAGAAAGCCGGAAACTGTATCATTTATGATTTAAATAATAAAATACTGCATCAGTTACATTTTTAACGCATACTCGACGCATTTCAAGAATTTATTCTCAGTGTGAAGTGCAAATAATTACAATGAAAGTTTATTCGAGTATGATGTCTGTGTGTGCACTGATCCATCTCCCTTGCCCTGCGGTCACAAAAATTACTGTCCTCTAACATGAGCGTGCAAAAAATTTCAATATTTATATTTCCAGATTGCAGTAAAACCATACAAAGAAGACTGCAGGGCAAGAAAGGCAGAATAATCTGAGGGGTTGCACTTGATAATGGAAATAAATTCCTGGAACACGCCGTGCTATGTAGCGTAGTGGTGATGTGTTTTTATTATTTAAACTAGCTGTTCCTGGACACACGTTGCCGTCGCTCAGTCTGGTTACTTGGACAGAAAGCGAAGAGAAAGTACACGGTTCTAATATGAACAAACTTAATAAACCATGGAATAATGTGGATAGAGAGGTAAAAATTGACACACACGCTTCGAATGACATGTGGTTTTATTAGAAAAAAAAGTTCACAAAATGTGTGACAGATGGCGCTGGAGAGCTAAACGTCAGTGCCTGATCAATACAATCGCATATAAAAGGAGCTGTAATGAGAGATGGAACAGTTCGACGAAGTTTGCATCAGCATGGACTATCAGCTCGGAGACCATGGCTGCGGCTACCCTCGACGCTGCATCACAGACAGGAGCGCCTGCGATGGTGTACTCAACGACGAACCTGGGTGCACGAATGTAAAAACGTAAATTTTTCGGATGAATCCAGGTTCTGTTTACAGCACCATGATGGTCGCATCCGTGTTTGGCGACATCGCGGTGAACGCACATTGGAAGCGTGCATTCGTCATCGCCATACTGGCGTATCACCTGGCGTGATTGTATGAGGTGCCATTGGTTTACACGTCTCGGTCACCTCTCTTGTTCGCATTGACGGCATTTTGAACGTGGACGTTACATTTCAGTTGTGTTACCACCCGTGGCTCTACCCTTCATTCGATCCCTGCGAAACCCTATATTTCAGCAGGATAATGCACGACCGCATGTTGCAGTTCCTGTACGGGCCTTTCTGGATACAGAAAATGTTCGTCTGCTGCCCTGGCCAGGACATTCTACAGATCTCTCACCAACTGAAAACGTCTGGTCAAAGGTGGCCGAGCAACTGGCTCGTCACAATACGCCAGTCACTACTCTTGATGAACTGTGGTATCTTGTTGAAGCTGCATGGGCAGCTGTACCTGTACCCGCCACCAAAGCTCTGTTTGACTCAATGCCGAGGCGTTTCAAGGCCGTTATTACGGCCAGAGGTGGTTGTTCTGGGTACTGATTTCTCAGGATCTATGCACCCAAATTTCGTGAAAATGTAACCACATGTCAGTTGTAGTATAATATATTTGTAAAAAGAATACCCGTTTATCAATTGCATTTCTTCTTGGTGTAGCAGTTTTAATGGCTAGTAGTGTAAAAAAATCAACATTATGCCTTCTCCCTTGACTTTATCTGACCACGTCCCCTTGCTAATTCATTACATATAGGAACATTTCTATATGTCTTTCTCGCACTCACAGAGCTAGATTTGTACCTTGCCGCCAAAATTAGAACTGACTTTTTCCAGTGTTAATCGTTTCCACATTACAACGTCTACCGCACTGCTGCAATACGATATTTACACTGGGCCTGTATGAGTAGTTTCACTTCATTTGTAACCACTTGGTATGAAGGAGGAATTTTAAAAGTAAACAAAACCGTATTCATTGCGGATTACTGGAGGAATGTTTCTAAAATCACCAGAAATGTACAAGGGTTGGAACTTAAATAGTGACAAATACTTATTCACAACCGATACAAAAGAGTTACATATTTGCACCTGTTACTCTCCTTCAGAGTAGTCACCAGCGTTGTGTAGAACCCGTTGCCAGCGACGTGGAAGGCGCAGTATACCGTTAGCAGACCCTATTCTGTTAATGGTGCGAATGGACCGGTCTACTGCCTCTCGAATCTCTGGAACAATTCTGAAGCGAATGCCACGAAGTGGTTCCTTCATCTCCGGAATCAAATCAAAGTCACAAGGACTCAAGTCCAGGGAATATGGTGGATGGTACAGTACTTCCCAGTCCCATCGACCGAACAGAGCAGCCACAGCTTGCGCTGTATGCGCCCGCGCATTGTCGTGTAAAATGATGGGTGGGTTGCGCATAAAGTGACGCCGCTTCTTTCGCAAAGCTAGTCGCAGGTGATGCTCCAAAAACGAACACTAATACTGTGCATTGACGGTCTGTCGTGGTGGAACGTAACGCGTTAGGATAACACCATCACAGTTGTACACGAGAATCACCCTTACGTTAGTCCGCTTCATTCGCATCAACAGATGCTAACGGTATACCACGCCTCCCACATCGCTGGCAACGTGTTCTACACAACGTCGTTGACTACTTTGAGGGACAGTAACAGGTGAATAAATAGTTGCTATTATTTGAGTTCCAACCCTCGTGGAACAACCGAAAATTTTACGTGAAAAGCAACTGAAACCGTCCCTTCTGACGCAGCTGTGCCCTGTTGTGCGGTGGGTGTGCTGTTGGGTGCCGGGGCCCCTAGTGCAGTATCTTATCGCACAAGTGTGTGTGTGTGTGTGTGTGTGTGTGTGTGTGTGTGTGTGTGTGTGTGCACAGGCTGTGGAAAGCGGCTGCCACAAGAACCTGCTGCGACCATGGCGCGCGTTACGCAGTACCCAGTGTCACCATACGCGCGGAATGTATTTTGTATGAGCATATAAGTGTTTTCCCGAAATTGTAGATAAACCGACATGCACAGGTTGATTTGCAGTACTGCAGCTTACGTTACTGGTTCTGGACTTCGTAATTTTTCTTCCTATCGAGCAAACTATTCACCTTCAGTAGCAACACTCATTTCACTTATGAGTGCCACATAGTTAGTTTGCAATGTCACCAAGAGATGGCATCCGATTCATATATTCCATTCCAAGTATGTTATCGGACATCTTTATCGTAAACAATCTCTTCTTTGTTTGAAATTTTGTTGTTTCCGAGAGCAGGGAAGTATGTGTTTCTCTGTAAATATACGAGTATATACACAGGTGTGCAAGACTTATGAGTGAAAATAACTTTTACATTGTGAGTGACTGCCAAGTAGTACAGCTCGATCTTGATGAAACTTGTTCTATATGCAGAAAGAGCTGCTAAAATGTTATACAGAAGGTAACTGAAAGAAATATGCAATGAGACGAATAGAAACGACACTTTCCCACACTTTCAGTCAAAGACAGTAATTACGCTGCTGTCACTGCTATTCATGGTGGTTCCCTGGGCATTACAAAAGATGAAACATCGCTCTTAATAGAATGTGTCATCACCTGGGACAGACGTGTACAGGATAATAATTATTGAACAACATGAAATAAAATCGTCGTAACTTCTCAACCGTTTGCATTAGGACGTTAAAACTGCACGGTTGGCAGCAGGGCATGACGGGAATTAGTATGTGAATATAGTTTGGCTTAGAGACGAAGCCCACTTTCATTTGGATGAGTTCGTCAACAAGCAAAGCTGGTGCATTTAGGCGACTGAAATCCGCATTTCGCGGTAGAGAAGTCTCTTCACCTGTAAGTAAGCTGTTTAGGTTTCTTTATTGGTAACGCCGCCGCCACATAGCGCTCTGTATAAAAATCACTGGCTGTGCCGTGCGCAGTCTGTGTTCAGTTTGCATTGTTGTCTGCCATTGTATTGTTGGGCAGCGGCAGCTGGATGCTAACAGCGCGTAGCGTTGCGCAGTTGGAGGTGAGCCGCCAGCAGTGGTGGACGTGGGGAGAGAGATGGCGGAGTTTTAAAATTTGTAAGAATTGGTGTCACGAACTGATTTATATATTATGACTATTAAGGTAAATACATTGCCTGTTCTGTATTAAAATCTTTCATTTGCTAACTATGCCTGTCAGTAGTTAGTGCCTTCAGTAGTTTGAATATTTTATTTAGCTGGCAGTAGTGGTGCTCACTGTATTGCAGTAGCTCGAGTAACGAAGATTTTTGTGAGGTAAGTGATTTCTGAAAGGTATAGGTTAATGTTAGTCAGGGCCATTCTTTTATAGGGATTTTTGATAGTCAGATTGCGTTGCGCCAAAAATTAATGTGTGTCAGTTTAAGCACAGTCGTGTAATAATTTTACAAAGGGTACGTTTCATATGTCGACCCTTAGCCGAGGATACCTCACTGGAATCTTCTGATTTTTTCTTGTAGTTTGTGTAATTAATGTAGATTTTTTTATTGCTAGCGCGTAATCATAGAGGGAATTTCCTTTGTAGTTGTAGTCTTTCATTGTTGTACAGTACAACAGTTGTGGCATGCATGTAGAGTTGCACCAAGTATTTCGCAGCTATGCTTGCAATTAACTAGATATTATTTTCAGTGCTATGTTAATGTGTTCTCTTATTTTTGCTCTTCAAATTGTGCTTTTCTGTGTTATCGTGTGAAATATTGTGACAATAATGGCGTGTGAAAAAC
Organism: Schistocerca gregaria; assembly: GCF_023897955.1. Taxonomy (NCBI): domain Eukaryota; kingdom Metazoa; phylum Arthropoda; class Insecta; order Orthoptera; family Acrididae; genus Schistocerca; species Schistocerca gregaria. The sequence continues at coordinate 189,480,640 of NC_064921.1, forward strand.
GTAATACTAGGCTACAAAGTAAACTGAGAAATGACAGTGAAGACGAAAGCAATGTGTTAGCGCCACCATGTAATGAATTCACAAATGTTCAAAGTAGTAATTTGGTAATAGTGCATAGGGAAATGGAGCGGGCTGCAAATAATGGTGTAGGAAGTGAAACAGTTAGTGAACAGGGAAGCATTATCGATCGATTGGTCGGCAACAGCTCGCGTCAGGAATTCGATATGACAGGACACAATCTTGCAAACACTGTAGATTCAGGTTTTGCGTCCTCACCGTTTTCTCAAATAAGCCGAGACACATTTTCTGCTTGTCAAACTGTGAATGTTGCCGGTGCAAATGCACTGCCGAAAAGCATAGATGATCAGATTCCAGACACTAATACATTATTATTGCAATTAATGCAACAAATGAAACAAAACCAGAGACAAACACAGCAACAGTTAGACACAATGGAACATAATCTTCAAAAGTTAGACACAATGGAACAAAATCAGAGACAAACACAGCAACAGTTGGACACGGATTAAACTATTTATTTTTCAACATATTTGAATTACGAAGAAAGTTTTCCGTGATACATTTCATTCCATTGCTGTAATCTGTAACACCTGAGGATATAATTACATTAATCCTCAGGGGGGTACACGCCTACTTTGTGTACCATGTGTGTGGCAAGCACAAGGAGCCCTAGCTAATATGGTATTTACTTATACAACTTTACACATCGGTACCATATTTCTCTAACACATAAATTACACAGCTATCTGATAATTTCACTGAGAGACAAACTTTTTTTTACTACATCAGTGACAGATGTTTACGTAATTACACAGTTGGATAACTTCACACTTACGAAATTGTATTTTGTCTGTACTGTGTGAACCCTTCATATTTTTTTCGGAACCATTGTGATGCTATGAGAGCTTTGACTGATGTATTTGGTATGGGATCATGATTTTTAAAGTACGTTTGAGGCAGATGACACTTTTGACATGAGCAGAGAATTTTTTTTAGTTTTTGAAATTATTGGAGGAAGCTACGGAGATTTTGAGAATTTGACTGTGGTGTTATGATGTTATTATTACGTCGACAATGTGAATTATGCTGCTGAAGTATGCTTAAGCTGATGCTATATGAGTTGTTTGGTTATGCTACGTATCTGTTATGATGACATATTGAAGAAGTGTCGACGAATATACATATGTGTAATAAGGTAAGGAATAATGTGTAGTGGTTAGGGACTCTGGTTTGTGAAAAAGGATGTTGGAAACCAAGAATCGTACTTTAAGAGTTATGAAATGTGTGTATACGCGTGAATGTATCACAAGGCCGCCAAAAATTTTTGGGCACTGTTATATTAATAGAATTTTGTTTCTACAGATGTGTAACGCAATTTCTTGACCTGTGAAATTTTTTACATGAGACTGCCACTGTAGCGGAAACTGGTGTCGTAAATATTTCGTTAAGACAGTTAAGTGACCACCTGCACGTAATGCGTCGTGGGCACCCAGCTGCGCGACAACCACCTGACAAAAGAAAGCCATTAGTGTGTGCCTTTCAGAGGCACAGTTAAAAAAAAAGGCCATTATCTTCTCTATTGACATTCCTTTGTAGAAAGCACCGCAAATACGACACGCTCATTACTGAGAAAGATACTTACATGTGACATACTGATTATAACAAACGTCTTTCTACGAGAGTTGAGAGAATTCTACTAACTTATGAAATGTCACATGACAATTGAATGATATTTTTATGCTTTGTCCATAGTTGCTTATTTCATTTGATATCTGTTTTCCAGCTGTGTTGCATCATTGATTTTATAAAATAAAAGTAAATGCATTTGCTAATGTGAAAACTTTCTGTCAACAGATCTATTAAATAATAATTTTATGATCCACATTCTTCAAAAAAAAAAAAAAAAAGTAGCACTTGGAAAGGAAAAAACAATAAAAAGGGACTAGTGACAGGAACTGCATACATAATTTTCTTTTCAAGTATTTGGTAATTTATTTAATAGAATAAGTTGTGGTGCACCACTTTAATTGCATAGACATTAAGATGTGAATAGACATTGTCCTTATCTGCATTGTTGTCTTTAGTGTAATATTTTTCTGCTTGAGCTTTGTCATGTTTAGGTATAAGTTATAGCATTTGCTGCAGCTGTTTGCCATTCATAGTGCTACTGAATGTCACTTTGCATTACTAGGTTAAGCCAGTTTTATTACTGATTTATTTTTCTTGTTTGCTTCGCATTGCCTTATATTAGTTGTAATATTGCTACCTTTTTTTGCCAATTTCCATTTTTTTATCATTGCTATTTGTATTAATTGTTTTGTGCTGCGGCATTGCCTTGTCCCTTAGTTTAGAATCTGAGCACAGTAGGTTTAAGTTAGCTTAAGAGGGGGTAGACTAAATAAGAAACTAACTACGAGGAATTGGAAGAAATGCATTGAGAAGTTACAAGAAAATGATTTGGCCAAAAAAGTAGTGTACAGTGGAGGAAAACTATTTTTGAAAGAGGATGTGAACAAAATACAGAAAGCATGCTTGAATATGATATTTTTGGTGGAAACAAATGTTGAGATAAGACGAAAGATCTACAGAATGACGTTTTGGGTTGGACTGCAGTACCAAATGTTACACTGAAAACAAACCCTGTCCTTTCCCTTTCTATTATTCCGCTATGTGTTTGTGTACTCTTGTATATTTGTGTTTTTCCTGTCTTTATGTGTTTAGCTAATAAGATTTATGTTGTAGAATTTTTCAAATACAATGTTATTTTCTTTGTAAATATGTTCAGACATTATTTATTGTGTTTTGTTTTAATGCTCATGTGTGAAGTTGATGTTTCAAAAGTTATTCTGATCTTTTATGTATGTACTTATGTCGTAATTTTTGTAACACTGATGTATTTGCTATTTCGATTCTTTTGTAAAGCCTGTACTACTGCAAATGTTATCTGTATTGTTATGTTCTTTAAAGATGTATTTTGTACCTTTGTTATTTCATTCTTTTGTTATAAAATTGTAATTGACACCAGTTCATCGAATTAAGTAACTTGTAAATTACATTTCACTGCACACGTTTCTGTTGGTCATAGTATATGGACAATATGTGAGAAGTAGGGACTGATAGTGTTTGCACATGTGTTAATAATTCAGTAAGGGACTGGATAACAGCATTGCTGGTTGTAAGAACATTTCAAAAACATTTTTTGTGAGTGCACAAGTGGTGGTTATGGACTTGCTATATTATCCGCAAGACTCTTCAATGGTGATTGTGCGCCTGCACAGTCAAACAGATGGCTGCTGGCCATCTCTACAAGGACTACAGTGGGTCTACACCTTTGATGACCCACCAATACCATTACTTCTACAAGGACTGCAGTGGGTCTGCACCTCTGGTGGCCCACCAATACCGTAATCTCTACCAGGACTACAATGGGTCTACTCTGTGACGACCTACCTACCAATATTCTTTAAAACTTCGACTGACTCTGCTGTGGGTTTGCTCTGTTGTGGCCCATTGCCTGTCTGCATGTCAAGAGTCAGCACTGTATGTCCGTTGGAAGGACAACACTACTTCTTCCAGACTGCATGTAAATCCACTACTTCCGTGTGCATTTTCTTTTACTACTCAGACTTTGAGAAAAACACTGCAATTTTACTTTGATGAATGATCAGGACTGTCTTTATGGACTGTGAGAAAATTTTAGCTTTTGACCAACATTGTATCGATAAGTGTGTGCATTTCATTTCTTTGTTATTGTAATTATGAAAAAATTTTTCAAATCTGTATTGTCCACGGCCCAAAACAATTTGTAAATTTTTTTGTGAGGAGCATGGGGGCTATGTAAGTAAGCTGTTTAGGTTTTTTTATTGGTAACGCCGCCGCCACATAGCGCTCTGTATAAAAATCACTGGCTGTGCCGTGCGCAGTCTGTGTTTAGTTTGCATTGTTGTCTGCCAATGTATTGTTGGGCAGCGGCAGCTGGATGCTAACAGCGCGTAGCGTTGCGCAGTTGGAGGTGAGCCGCCAGCAGTGGTGGACGTGGGGAGAGAGATGGCGGAGTTTTAAAATTTGTAAGAATTGGTGTCACGAACTGATTTATATATTATGACTATTAAGGTAAATACATTGTCTGTTCTGTATTAAAATCTTTCATTTGCTAACTATGCCTGTCAGTAGTTAGTGCCTTCAGTAGTTTGAATATTTTATTTAGCTGGCAGTAGTGGTGCTCACTGTATTGCAGTAGCTCGAGTAACGAAGATTTTTGTGAGGTAAGTGATTTCTGAAAGGTATAGGTTAATGTTAGTCAGGGCCATTCTTTTGTAGGGATTTTTGATAGTCAGATTGCGTTGCGCCAAAAATTATTGTGTGTCAGTTTAAGCACAGTCGTGTAATAATTTTACAAAGGGTACGTTTCACACCCTCAACAGGTAACAGGGCGGAGTGCAATGTCCAACCACGGAATAATCTGTGCGATATTCCTTGATGGCACGGTGACTACTGAAGGTTAGGTGAAGGTTTTGGAAGGTGATTTCATCCCCATTATCCAAAGTGACAATGATTTCGACAAGATGTGGTTCATGTAAGACGGAGCTCGACCCCATCGATGCAGAAGAGGACTTTGGGGACCGCATCCTGGCTCTCAGGTACACAGAGGCCACTGGCATGGGCCTCGATTAGCAGCATGTCCTCCGGATCTGAACAAACTCGACTCCTTTCTATGGGGCTATACTAAAGACATGGTGTACAGCAATAACCCCAAAACCATTGCTCAGCTGAAAACAGCCATTTAGGAGGTCATCGATATTCCTACACTTCAGCGGTTGATGCAGAATTGGTCTGCTCCACATCATCGCCAAAGATGACAGGCACATCGAACATGTCTTAACCTAAATTCGGATACCTGAAGTGATGTTTACATGTAGAATAAAGTGTATGTACTCCGTAGTTTGTAACTAATTTAGGTTTTTTTCCTTTAGCTCAATAATTGTCACCTTGTATGCTCTGCAACACACTTCTGGTAGGGCGTTACATTCCTCCGCCAGTGCGGTTGACAATTGCTGGGTGTCGGTGGTGGAATCGGACGTGCTGCAATAAATGTCTCCGTCGTATCACACAAGTACTCGATGGCATACAGGGTAGTCCATTGATAGTGACCGGGCCAAATATCTCGAGAAATAAGTGTCAAACAAAAAAAACTACAAAGAGCGAGACTCGTCTAACTTGAAGGGGGAAACCAGATGACGCTATGGTTGGCCCGCTAAATGGCGCTGCCGTAGGTCAGATTGGAATGAACTGCGTTTTTTTTTTTAAATAGGAACCCCCATTTTTATTACATATTCGTTTAGTACGTAAAGAAATATGAATGTTTTAGTTGGACCACATTTTTCGCTTTGTGATAGATAGGGCTGTAATAGCCACAAACGTATAAGTACGTGGTATCACGTAACATTCCGACAGTGCGGACGGTATTTGCTTCGTGACACATTACCTGTGTAAAATGGACCGTTTCCCAGTTGCGGAAAAGGTCGATATCGTGTTGATGTATGGCTGTTGTGATCAAAATGCCCAATGGGCTTGTGCTATGTATGCTGATAGGTATCTTGGACGACATCCAAGTGTCCGGACCGTTCGCCGGATAGTTACGTTATTTAAGGAAACAGGAAGTGTTCAGCCACATGTGAAACGTCAACCACGACCTGCAACAAATAATAATGCCCAAGTAGGTATTTTAGCTGCTGTCGCGGCTACTCCGCACATCAGTAGCAGACAAACTGCGCCAGAATCGGGAATCGCAAAAACGTCGGTGTTGAGAATGCTACATCAATATCGACTGCACCCGTACCATATTTGTATGCATGGCTAGGACTTTGAACGTCGTGTACAGTTCTGCCACTGGGCACAAGAGAAATTACGGGACTATGACATATTTTTTGCACGCATTCTGTTTACCGACGAAGTGTCATTCACCAACAGCGGTAACGTAAACCGACATAATATGCACTATTGGGCAACGGAAAATCCACGATGGTTGCGACAAGTGGAACATCACCGACCTTGTCGGGTTAATGCATGGTGCGCCATTATGGGAGGAAGGATAATTTTTGTCAATGGCAATCTAAATGGTGCAATGTATGCTGATTTCCTACGTAATGTGCTACCGATGTTACTACGCCATTTCATGACAGGTGGATTGGTTGTCGAAGCTATCGCAATCCACTGACAACATGCGTCGGCGCATTGTCAATGCTTGCGTGAACATTACGGAAGGCGAGCTATTCGCTGTTGAGAGGAATGTCGTTACACATATTGCCAAATGCATTGAGGTAGACAGACATCATTTTGAGCATTTATTGCATTGATGTGGTATTTATAGGTAGTCACGCAGTAACAGTATGCGTTCTCAGAAATGATAAGTTCACAAACGTACATGTATCACATTGGAACAACCGAAATAAAATGTTCAAACGTACCTATGTTCTTTATTTTAATTTAGAAAACCTACCTGTTACCAACTGTCTGTCTAAAATTGTGAGCCATATGTTTGTGACTATTACAGCGCCATTTGTCACAAAGCGAAAAAAGTGGTCTAACTAAAACATTCATATTTCTTTACGTACTACACAAATATGTTTTAAGAAATGGGGGTTCCTATTTTTAAAAAAAAATCGCAGTCGATATCCGTTTAAATTATGGCAGCGTCATCTAGTGGGACAACCATATCGCCATCTGGTTTCCCCCTTCAAACTAGACAAGTTTCCAAGTTTCATTCTTTGTAGTTTTTTTGTTTGACACTTGTAAGATGTCGTGGTGACCTGACCTTTATTGCTTACATATTCCACTCTCACAATCATATTCCGCACATTATGACGCTTCATTCTAACCCAAACTCGATAAGATAAAGTCAATGTTGTATGAATTCATGTAAACGATAGGCGAATAACTAGTAGATCACAAATGCGCACCAAGATTGAAATACTCAGGGCTGGAGTACACACACACACACACACACACACACACACACACACACACACGCACGCGCACGCGCACAAACACATTCCAGACACAACGGTCACAAAAGCTTTTAATTTGGGAGAGACGGACCACACGCTGCGAGGCCTTTCCCTTCAGAGAACGAGTTAACCTATCTACGCCGGCCGGTGACCGCCCATAGAACAGACAGCGTTTGCTTGAGTGAAAGGCAGAACGACCCCGTGTTCGGCTTAAAAACAAATTCCGCAACATTGTGTGGGAGCGCCCAGCCTACACATTCTTTACAAACATAGCATGCAGTTTCAGAGGTTTTCACAGGGAGACAGCAAACGCCAAATGCCGATGCCACGGATTTCCGGATTGGTCGCCTTAAATGAAACGTCATTCTCCCATTTTATAAGAGTAATGCTGATTGGCAGAAGATATTCCTGACGCCTTGAGCTGAAGGAGTAATGGAAGAGACCGCAAGATATACCCCTTCATGTCTGGAGAGGAGAGGGGCCGTTCCGTTGTCGCTCTTGGAGCGAGGAACAAGTCTCTCCTCAGTACTTCACTGGGAGAGCATCTCTATCGAGGGCGGATCGAAGTAGTACTCTATATTGCGTCCTTGCAATTAAGCGTTGTTCACTGTGTTGGCCGACACACTTATTGTGCGGTGTGAACGGACAGAATTATAGTTAAAAGCCTGCGAGCGAATTTTTGAGTGGCATCGTGGTGGACTGGTTATCTGACCATTGTACCACGCCAATAGTTAGACTAGGGGCGAATAGGAGTACTTGAGTACATCAAGGCATAGGGAGAGTTTGATTGGCGAAGGTCAATCCAGATAGAACGAGAGTTATCTTATTTGTCAGCAGCGAGCGGCGCAGACAGCAGTCATCGCATCTTACGGTATTGTGCGCTATAACTCTTGCGAGCCCCATATTTCCTCCACAACAGTACACTTCACTGCATTTCACATGTGAAAGCCTCGACCGTACCTAGTAACATTCTAACTGATAATTATTCAAGTTGAGTAGGCGCGGCTCTCAGCCATTCTGCCAAGTCAATAACAATCTTAAACTTCGTATAGAAATTTCATTAGCGAATCCTATCGTTAACAGTAACTTCTCATTCCGAAAAGAACCTGGAAGTAACTTGTTCAGTTCATAACTAAAAGTGCCATTGCGATTTCTCAGAATTTTTGGAAAATAAATAATAATTTTCGGTAGTTTCAAGTTTTTCTTACACTACTCCAGTACCCAAGTATCGCACTAGTTATGTAAGGAATTTTGTGAACTTTTGTGTCATTTCCTTACAGCGGAGGACTCCAGAAGATACTTATTGCTGAAAGTTTTTCAGGCATTTCTCTTTAGAACGTTAGGAGCGTCTGTCTGACCTCTGTAGTAGTGTGGGGATGGAAATGGCATATTGCAGGAGCCACAGGGTAAAGGATACGTCTCAGATCAATGCGTTGCACAGAATGACAGAAAAGCGCTCACACGCTTATTTCGTGAGATATTTGGCCCGGTCACGATCAATGGCCCACCCTGTGTAAGTCGGCGGAATAGGCACCCCAGTCCATCCACCTATTACCCTCTCGTCCCAAGAGCTCGTCCACTTGCGTTGCTCGATGAAAAGTTGCTCCCAGAAAGTCGTTAAAGTAGGATGACCTGCCATGACGCTTCTCGTTGTCATTATGTATGGCCTCTCCGTGGTTGTCTCTAGGCTATGTAGGCTTGCAGGTCACGAGCTGATATTTTGGCTTTATGCAAGATGAGTTTGTGCCACATTTCCAAATTCAGTTTTATGATAAATGAAATGACTGAATGGAACTATTTGTCTGGACACACAGTCTATGTTGTTCGGCCGCCCGATGTAAGTCTACGTATTTCATCTGACGCCGCTTAGGAGATTTTGTAGTGAAGATGAGATGAAATGATTAGGATAAAACAAACACCCAATCCTCGAGCGAAGAAAATCTCCAACAGGAGCAGGTACCAAAGTCAGGATCCCGCAATCTAGTGGCGGTGGCGATAACCAATACACCACGACTTGCGGACGTTATTTTGCTGTGGTCTGGTGCATCGTAAAAGAGCTCCCGCCCTGTTCTGTAAGACAACTCATTCCCACCTGATGTGCTTCGGTATGTGAACTGCTGCACATTCACAAGTGTGTATATTGCATTGGTGTACATTCATTTATTAACTGGATCGTACTTCGAGACGTAGCGCTATTGCTCCCTTGCTCGGGGAGAAGTACGACAGTCTTGATCTCTCTATCATGTCACAGTTCGGATTCTGGAAGGGTTGCTCAAATAAGAATGCTATCTACACATTTACCCATCAAATAGTACAAGCCCTAAATAACAAATTATCACCAGCTGGTATTTTTTGTGATATCTCCAAGGCATTTGACTATGTGGATCATGGCACACTCTTAGAAAAGCTCAAGTTTTATGGAATTGAAGGCTATACACATAGATGGTTTGAATCACACTTAATGAACAGAAAGCAAAAAGTTGTGCTGGATAGCACAAATAATGTTGGGAGGGTGGTAAACTCTAGTGAATAGGGAGCTGTCACGTTGGAGTCCCACAGGGTTCAACTTTAGCTCCTCTGCTGTTCCTTATTCATCTGAATGACCTCTCACTTAACGTTCAGCAATCAGAAGTAGTACTTTTTGCAAATGAAACGAGTGTTATAATAAATCCTGTTCTAGAAAAAGCAGCTGAAGATACTGTTAAGGATGCATTTCAAAGAATTATTAAATGGTTCTCAGATTAATGGACTCTCCCTTAGTTTTGAAAAAACTCACTATATCCAGCTCTGTTCCCTGAATAGAGTCATACCGACAATTGATGTAGAATATGAACAGGGCTCAGTTAACAGGGTACATTTCTTCAAATTTTTGGGTATTCACATTGATGACAACTTTAACTGGAAGAAGCATATGTATTACTGAGCTTCTCAAAGAACTAAGTTCAGCTTCTTTCGCTCTTCGTATAATCGCTAGTCTTGGTAATAAACAGATCAGTCTTTTAACGTACTTTGCATATTTCCACCCAGTTATGTCTTATGGAATAGTTTTCTTTGGTAACTCACCACTTAGACATAAAGTATTGATTGAACAAAAGAGAGCAGAGAGAATAATTAGTGATGTACACAAGGTCGTCACATAGGCACCTATTCAATCAGTTAGGTACTTTAACTGCACCATCAGAGTACATATATTTGCCATGGAAATTCGTTACACATAATCCATCTCAATTCGCAAAGAACAGTGATGTTCATACGTACAACACTAGAGGGAAAAATGACCTTTCCTATCCGTTATTGAAGCTGTCAGTTGCCCAAAACGGAGTACATTACTCAGCAACAAAAATCTTTGATCATTTGCCCAACAACATAAAGTGCCTGGAAGGCAGCAGATCAAGTTTTAAATCTAGCTTAAAATCATTTCTTTTGGACGACTCCTTCTACTCCATTCTGTCTCTGTTTCTCCTCCATTTCTGTTTCAGAAACGGTAAAAAAATTGCACCTCTAAATGTAGTTGCATGTGTAGAACTAAGTCCGCAGCTCGTGGTCGTGCGGTAGCGTTCTCGCTTCCAACGCCCGGATTCACGGGTTCGATTCCCGGCGGGGTCAGGGAATTTTCTCTGCCTCGTGATGACTGGGTGTTGTGTGATGTCCTTAGGTTAGTTAGGTTTAAGTAGTTCTAAGTTCTAGGGGACTGATGACCATAGATGTTAAGTCCCATAGTGCTCAGAGCCATTTGAACCCATTTTTTTGTAGAACTAAATATTTCTTTTATATTAATATTAGGACTATTCATATATGTGTATATATATATCTTGTAATCTGGCTTGTTCTACGTCATATCGATAAAATAATCGGGAAAATGGTCTACGGAACATGACATAACTAAAACTAAACTAAACTAAACTTTCTTGTCGGTTTGTGAGGAACTGGTAGGTTCTTCTCCCTATTTGTGCCCTATGTCAGATTTTTTGCCATTCTCTGTCAATGCATGTCTTTATCCTTTTGCAATGTGGCTGTTATTTCCAGTATCTCCTTTACATAATAAGGAAAGGTACTTACCGATCTTCCTAATGGACCAAGTTTGGAGTGATGCTTGACAGATCCCTGACCCATCGATCACACTTGATTATTGATACTACAGTGAAAGTTCACGCTATGAACAATAACCTCCAAAAGCTGTATAGTGTAACTTGGGAATCACAAGCAGAACCGTCAGCTGCTCTACATCGGAAATAGTCTATAAGGTAAGGTAAAGTTTCGCGTTCTGGCCGTAGAAGGGCCTATCAGGCACGGCCAACGGCCGTGACATCTTCTGCCAATGGCGTCATCGGATGCGATGTGGAGGGGAATGTGGTCAGCACACTGCTCTCCAGGTCGTTGTAGGGTTTTTTGATCTTGGAACCGCTACTAATCTGACGAGAAGCTCCTCAGTTGGCCTCCCGAGGCTCAGTGCACCCCGTACCGGCCCTCACGCCAAGGAAAAATCCCTGGCAGTACAGGGAATCGAACCCAGGTCCTCCGCTGGGCAATCAGCCGCGCTGACCACTCAACTACGGAGGCGGACGGGAATATTCTGAACTGCAGGAGAATGTTGTGCTCCCGTGTCGCCACACAACAACCACACCAGCAAACTGAACGCCAAAACCAGTACAGCAACACGTACGACCAAAGGCTATATAAAAACTGCACCAACTCTCTCGCTTCCAGCTCCAAGCCGCATCTCTCCACCTTTCAGTCTGAACTCATAGAACAAGACTCTTTGTTATGTGAGTGTAAGAAGATGCTGGACAACTTCGAGCTTCGTATTCGTGACTATATTGTAGCCCGAATCACCCACAACTTCCGCTCCCACAACATCTATCTTACCATCTGTAACTCAACCTCTGTTTGCTTCTCTTTGAGTGACTCATAAATTAAACTTGTGTATGTCCCAAAACTTTGACTACAGCCAATTACAGAAAGACTTAGTATGATTTGTTCAACACTGTCTACAAAATGAAGCTAACTAATCTATAAAAACACATGCTACCCTGAATGTAACCTGAATTTTGAAATAAATACGTAATCGAACTTGTAGAGTAATTGTGCCTCCTTACCTCGCGACTTGACAAACATTTTTGCAGGTTTCTTGAAAACAGCGCACAACGTGCAGCAGCAAAGCAACATTAAAAACTACGACTGAAAATACCGCGCCACAAAGTTCAGTGTGCCTACGTACATGAAGGGTGGGCATTTTAACTGCTGAGAAATGACTTCTGATAAAATTCAAATGAAACTCTATACTAAAAAGTAATGCTTTAAAAAATCAACTGAATGTTGACGATACTATTTAGATAACATGACTTTAAGAAATAACTGTAAGCAATGGGAATCTCATCTTCCTATCAAAGCAATCCATATAACAACCCCATTGCTTGAGGTTCGTTACTGCAATCTCAATAACACAAAACAATGCTACTCCCTTGCGTGCCTATTTAAATCTATCAAAATTATACAAAAACTCACAAAAGATCGTCTTAACTTCTCTCTCCATATTTGCATAAAAAATATCCTAACTCCACTTGTAAAGAAACTTTCCTTGCCATTCTTCAAAATACGTCGGCTACCCCAAACTAGTCAACTTTTAATGCGTGTAACTTTGCTAGCGCTTTCAAGCAAAAGCAGTGTAGCAATACAAATATTTTGTAGCAATAGTCAAAGATTAATCAGCTATATGATTTTGTTCTGTGTGAGCTGCGCATATCGATATTTACGTAAGAAACAGAGCTTAGAGTGACCAAAATAAAACGCATACCTCACACGTTTACGACCATTCTATTCAGCGAACACACTAAAATACCTCGTACTAACACTTGGTAGCCAACTACCATGGAAACCACATCTATCAACCTTTCAACAGAAACCACGCAATAGACTAAAATTACTAAAACTACCGGCTGAACAGGGAGACTGCACGATGCTCCACACCTGTAAATCTCTGATCCGACCCATCCTCTGCTATGAAAATGTGGCATGGACCTCCACTCGTCCCTCCTTTTACCACGCACCACAGATCCTCGAATGCCATGCATTCCGCCAAGCCTTTCGGATCCAATTGCCATCCTCCACCAGTATTCTCTACCAACTTACACAATTCCCTGTCCCAATCTTCCATCTTGAACACTTCCGAGTATCCTATGTTACCCGCAAACTCGACACTACGCACCCGCTAGTTTCTCCCCTGCCCACTGATCCTCATACTCAGCCGCGTCTCTACCACCACAGTCCCACAACATTACACCTCCACACTATCCACAACCTCTCTTAAAGAAACTTTCATCCTTTCCCCTTACAATTACCATGAAATCCGCCCTGACATACACCTGTCCTACCAGATCTATCAGAATCCACCTCTTCTGCCCTTGCCAGTGCTCCCTTCCTCTCCACTCCTCTCCACCCACACCTTAAGTGTTTGGTTCGGAATCGCATCAATCTTCACTCTCCCTGATCCCACCTCCAAACATCCTCCCACACACAACACACTTTTACGCACCACCCTGATTGCTACGTTTTCATAAAACCCCATTCCTGGCAGCCTACAACAACTCATCACTTCACTATGAGTGTAACTATTTTAATCAGTGAAGAAGTCGGCTTTTTACCTAATAACTTGCACATCTGTCTCTTACACTGCGTGAAATATTCATTTTACATTTATATGTGCCTATGTTTAATTATTCTACGAATCAATCATTTATATTTTAGCTTATGAAACTGACGATCTGTCCTTTTATTGACTCAAGCATTCTCTTTTGTCAATCGCCATGTCCAATTTTATGAGAAGTTTTAAAATTTTTACTATCGTATAGCTCAAGAGCGGCGAATTGTATTCGCTGTTAGCCCACCCTCCTTCCATATAGGGCGAAGGGGATGAAAGAACAATAAAGGGAAAAATGAAAGAAAAGTATCGCTGGACAGAAACTTCTTGATACTTGAAAGTTGTGAATGATCCCAGTGACTGATCGTCGATCATGTAGCGAGATCATATCGGTTCTACTCGCCTCTTTACGCATATTGCATTACATTTACTTAAATTTTTTCTCTATGTTCTACGTAACTGTAACACTTTCGGCGAAGGAACAGGAAATCGGCGATTTCGAATCAAATCTCTCTGATGAATGTCACTTGTCTATCGTTAACGGGCTTGACAAGAGCGAAAAGTTCCAAATCTGGCAGTGGTGAGCACTACCCTTTGAGAATCTCACAGAAATTACAAGAGCCGACAAATGGACTGAAACGCACAGAGCTAACAGTCTCAGTGTCACCTTCAACTGGTCCACGACAACATCTTCAACAATTTTAGCAACTGAGAAGTAACGGGAGCGTTGTTCAAAGACGTGAAGTATAGAATGTCACACCATTGTGAAACGACTCACCTTCCACGTCAGCAACATAGGTTACTTCTCCTTTAGTATATCTCCGCGCGCTCATACTGTTACCAGCATCTCATCGGACTTCCAGCGACTCGATATAATACAAGGCTACGAACGAATGACAACACTGCGCAGCGCTCTCTACTTCGGAAGTTACAAACCTGCCCCTCTTCGCCCTACACGTCACCACCCTTTTAGTTCTATTATTATTATTATTATTATTATTACAGCAAATCCGTTGGTGAGAAAACAGGTCTAAAAACGACCGAATATTATCTACAGAAATCGGTAAATGCCATGCCGATAACAGTCCACGATACGGTCTCGTCCACTACTCATATATCCGAAGCTACAATACGTATCTACAATATACTGTTTACTTGTTATCAAAGGAAGTATTGATAATATTTTTCCATAATTCCATGACATACTAACGCAAACAAAATTAATGTACATATCATGCTATAAAAAGCTTTAAGTCATGTCATCAGTCCTTTGACTGGTTTGACGCGGCCCGACACGAATTTCTCTCCTTTACCTACCTCTTCATGTCAGAGTAGCACTTGCGACCTACATCCTCAATCACTTGATTGATGGAACTCAATCTCTGTCTTTCTTTATAGTTTTGACCCTCTACAACTCCCTCTAGCACCATGGAAGTTATTGCCTTGCCTGATGTCTTAACAAATGTCCTACCATCATGTCCCTTCTTCTTGTCAGAGTTTTCCATATGCTCCTTTCCTCGCTGATTTTCCAGAGAACATCCTCATTCCTTACGTTATCAGTCCACATAATTTTCAACATGCTTCTGTGACATCACATCGCAAATGCTTCGATTCTCTTCTCTTCCGCTTTTCCCATATGTCGGTACCATACAATACATTCTCAGAAATTTCTTCCACAAATGAAGGTGTACGTTTGAGACTAATAGACTTTTCTTGGCCAGGAATGCCCTTTTTGCCAGTGCTAGCCTGCTTTTGATGTCCTCCATTCGCTGTACATCATGGGTTATTTTGCTGCCTAGGTAGTAGACTCCTTCACTTTATCTACTTCGTGACCATCAATCCTGATGTTAAGTTTCTCGCTGTTCTCATTTCTACTACTTCGCATTACTTTTGTCTTTTTTTCGATTTACTCAGAACCCATATTCTGTACTCATTAGACTGTTCTTTCCGTTCATCCTGTAGTTCTTTTTCACTTTCACCGAGGATAGCAATTTCATCAATCAATCTTATCATTGATATCTTCTCACCTTGAATTTTAATTCCACTCTTGAACTTTTTTTTAATTTCAATCATTGCTTCTTCCATGTAGAGATTGAACAGTATGGACTGAAGACTACATTTTATGTACGAAAGAAAATGTACGCGACCTGCAAAACTCGTAGTTTTCTGCAACCTTCATTCTGTTTTTGTTTCAGAGAGAAGACTAATTAGCCGTGTATATGAGCGCAGTATCAGCGTCTACCAAGCGGTACCGTGGCTGCTGCGGGCTACGTTTTCGTTAGTGCAGGTCTTTCAGACAATTTCTTTTCTCGAATAACCCCAGTTAAAATATCAGTGATTTATTCATTGAGCGCCAAGTTGCTATTTATGCAGAAATATTCATCAGGTGATGGATCCTTCCAGTTCCTATTGCATTTCGATGAGTTAATGTCTCGTCGGACTCCTGGTGTTTACCACGGATGAAGAAAGAGATGGACGGTTTTCTGACAGGGAAAGACGTCTGTACTTACAAAAGCATACTCACAAAAGCACGAACAGAAGTCGCTGTTTCCGTATACGTTTATGATTCATTCACTGTATGTCCTGTCATAAATTTGTGTGCTTTGTATGTTGTTACGGTATTTATCGTCTTCGATTTTTCTCCTAAATAATCGTGAGTCAAACAGTACAGCCGTAAAATATGTAACAGTATGCATCCGATGCGACGTTAAGTGGAAGAATATGCAGAGCTAGAAGTAGGAAAAGAAGATACCTGGCTAAAATTCACTTAGATTAGATTAATTACTAATTTCATAGACCCAAAAAGAGGGAATCCTCCTGGGTGTGGAACATGTCAGATAAAAACATTAAAAAAATGTAATTAGAAAAACTTGAGTTTCATTAATTTTAATGACCCTCAGTCAATGAACGGTAAAATTATGAACATGAATTAAATTTAAACTTACAACATTTACAGGTTTAATACTTACATCTGCTTTCATTAAATCCATAATTCATACATTTGCTAGTTTCTTGGCTATTACAACCAACTATTGTCAAAAATTAAAGAAAAAATTATTCATTTCAGTGATCCTCAGTTAAGAACAGTCAGATTATGCACAAGATTTAAAATTAAACTTCCACTATTTACAGACTTAAAAGTTACATCTGCTTTCCATATATCTATCATTCACAAAGTAGGTAGTTACTTGGATGTTACAACCAAGTACTGTCAAAAATTAAAGTGTAATAAATTTTCATTAAAATGGTCTACTGCACTTGTTGAGAAACTCATGGATGGAGTAGAAGGAGTTGGCCACCAAAAATTCTTTTAAACTATGTTTGAATTGTGCCTTGTCTGAAACCAGACTCTTAATGGTTGCTAGTAACTTATTGAAAATATGTATTGCTGAATACTGGACTCCTTTCTGGGCAAGAGCAAGTGATTTTAAATCTTTGTGTATATTGTTCTTATTCTTAGTATTGATACTGCGTACTAAGCGGTTAGCTGGAAAAAGAGATGTATTATTTACAACAAACTTCATTAAGGAATAAATGTACTGAGAAGTTGTGGTTAATTTGCCCAATTCCTTGAATAGGTTTCGACATGATGTTCTTGGATTTACACCACTCATTACTGTTATTATACGCTTCTGTACTCTAAAAATTTTTTTCTCTTTTTGTGGAGTTGCCCCAATATGTGATACCATATGACAGAATGGAGTGAAAATAAGCAAAATATGAAAGTTTGTTATATTTATATGTCCTTTGTCTGACATCATTCACATTGCGAACACAGGCTTGTATAGGCGCTTTAGCAGTTCGTTAGTATGTTGCTCCGAACTGAATTTATTATCAATTTGTAATCCCAAGAATTTTACACTCTCAACTTATCCTATTTCAATGTCGACATATTTTATACACACACCAGAAGGAAATCTCTTGGAAGTTCTGAACTGCACATAGTGGGTCTTTTCAAAGTTTAATGACAGTGAATTGGCTATGAACCTCTTATTAATGTCAGTAAAATTTTGATTAGCTGCCCTTTCTAAATTTTTATTTGATTTACTATTTATTGCAATGTTTGTATCACCTGCAAATAAGACTAACTTGGCATCTGGTAATTTAACAGATGACAGGTCATTAATATACACAATAAACAGTATGGACCCTTGGGGAACACCACATGCGGACTGCTGAGGTAACGGGATTCATCGGTAACGGGTACGTTACAGAACGCTCGTTAGACCGATGCTCATTAGTCTCGAAGCCCTACCAGGTTGAATTATCGTAGGAGACGTAAAAGATACAGCACGCTATGTCACCGGATCGTTAAGCAAGCGCGACAGCGTCACGGAGATGCTCTGACAACTACAGTAGGAGACACCGCAAGAGAGGCGTTATGCATCACGGAGACGCTTACTGTTGAAAGTTAGTGGACGTTCGCTCAGTAAACAGATAAGCAATGCATTACTTCTTCTCACATATATATGACGCGAAATGACTATAACGGGGCAATCAGTGAAACTGAAGTTGATACAGAAACTGACCAGCAGTGGTTCTACCGGCACTTCATTCATTTGCGTATGGAACACGGGAGTGGAGAAGAGTAACCTGAACTAACTTCCTCTATGGGCAACAAACATACCTATGCCGTGGGAGGACACGAACACAGGGAGAAGCTGCTCGAACTGGGCAAGGCGCTCTAGACGACGCGGCTACCGCGCGAGGTATCCAGATTTGAAAGACCGGGTTCTGCAGGATATTGAGACGAACCCTAGAAACTTACAAGCTCAGAGCAAGAGGCGCATCAACATGGTGTAAGCCAAAGTGCGACTACGTGTATCCTGCATTACAAGTGTTACTATCCCCATCACCTGCAGTGCACAAGGAACACAGGACGCGTGGTCAAGGGAACTGCAGTTCGTCAGCTCCCTGTAGCGTGCAACAATGCATTGCGGACACATGTTCATAGGACCCTTTTCCTCCCATTTCCCGTCAGGAATCCGTCCGCGCAGGTCGTAGGTTTTATTAGTGTTCACCCTGGATTAACTAATCTAATAACAACTACAGAAGAGCCGACGTTCACTTGCATGCATTATTATCCAAGTGAGAAAAGAATAAAGGGTTAAAGCTCAATATATCGAAAACCAAGAGATGCTGGTTGGTTATTATCCTCCTCTCATTTGCTCGAAATTTTGGGAGAACCTGGTTAAAAAAAAGGAAAAAAAACTTTCAATGACCAAGATGGCTTTTCTTTTACAAGCAATTTCGACACATATAACTTATCTTTCGCTGTGTGACATAATCCATATACAAGTACTGTATCTCCTATCATGATTTATGACGTAATATTTGAGAAAAGAATTTTTTGTTCGATATTAGAAAAAAAGGGAATGGAAACAGTGCATTTACATACCTTCCAAAAAGTTTTGTTCATTGTGAGTTAGAGCCTCATACCATGTTCTCATTATGGTGGATAAAATATAGCATTTCATACAAAGGCTTCTCAGAAATAAAACAAATGTAGTTAAAAAGCCCCTTGTACGAATGGCGATGTCGGCGTACGTACCGCTTACAGATGATTGTTAATTCTTAAAAGTCACAATATACAGTAAAATGCCCATTTTTACATCTATTCACGTTTGCGTGACATATTCCACACACTGAGAATCCATCTTAGATAAGGTATGTGGTGCAATCGAATGCCGGCCGGGGTGACAGAGAGGTTCTAGGCGCTACAGTCTGGAACCGCACGACCGCTACGGTCGCAGGTTCGAATCCTTCCTCGGGCATGGATGTTTGTGATGTCCTTGGGTTAGTTAGGTTTAAGTAGTTCTAAGTTATAGGGGACTGATGATCTCAGAAGTTAAGTCCCATAGTGCTCACAGCCGTTTGAACCATTTTTTGCAATTGGGTGCCACTGTGGCAAAGATAAAGCGTGTGCAGCGTGTTACGGCCAATAGATGGTTCTTACAGAAGTATAGTAAAATCAGAGGGAAAATCATTCTCTTTTCACATTTAAAAATTACGGATTTTTGTGAGTGTACTTCAAACATTGTGCAACTGCACGACCGCTACGGTCGCAGGTTCGAATCCTTCCTCGGGCATGGATGATTGTGATGTCCTTATGTTAGTTAGGTTTAAGTTGTTCTAAGTTCTAGGGGACTGATGATCTCAGAAGTTAAGTCCCATAGTGCTCACAGCCATTTGAACCATTTTTTGCAATTGGGTGCAGGTGTGGCAAAGATAAAGCGTGTGCAGCGTGTTACGGCCAATAGATGGTTCTTACAGAAGTATAGTAAAATCAGAGCGAAAATTATTCTCTTTTCACATTTAAAAATTACGCATTTTTGTGATTGTACTTCAAACATTGTAAGGATACGAAACTGTAATTATATGTACACACGAAGTTTTTTGCATTCTCATAATATCCTCCAAGGGTATTACTACTTGCATGATAGGTACGTTTAGTTATTGTTTAGTTATTTAGTCTGCTACAGTAAATTTCTGTTCTGTCGTAGCCTATGCATGGCAACAACAACAAAAATGCACCATGCAAGATGCCAGACGCATCTGCAAATCACCAAAAACGAGAGGCATCGTGAAGCGAGGGGAAGTGAATGAAAATACAGATTTTTTGAGATTATGCACCGAATAAAATGACTCTTCGCAGAGGACGCAGATATGAAAGCATTCCATTCTATTTGCAGCGTCGGTGTTGGAGTATTTGCATTTATACTCGGCGCTACAGCGATGTATCTGTGCCAAGTTCTACGTTATCAGGGCAGATACCGTAATGCTTACCAAAATTCCGGGTCAAGCACACGGACTGCGCTCCCTGGAAATGTTTATAGCGACATAAAACTATATCCAGGTCGTCGAAAGGAAACAGCGCGAGTATCACGAAACACGCTACATCCGCGAATACTTCCACGGGTCTCGAGAGAAAATAAAAGGCGATCGGGGACTGGGGGATGTGAGCTTTGGGAAGGGGGGCAGTCTGCTAGAATTGTCGCTCTTTGCAGCGTCGGAAATCGTAAGAGTTTGTGGCGGAAGGAAGCAACAAAGGCGGAGAGATAAATTATGCATAGCGTCTAAGAGCAGTGGAGAAATGAAAGAGGGGAGGGGGGGGGGGGGGGATGGTGGCAGAGCTCCAACAGCAGCATGTCAGCAGACACGGGCGTTGATGCCAGAAAGTGAGCTCTGCAAACCTTGGCAGGAGTGCGGAGGGGACGGGTTGCGGGGAATCCCCGTGCGTGGTGGCCAACTGCAGCAGTTCATCAGCAAACAGAGGAAGATCTAGCGGCTGGCGTCGGGAACAGAGTGGCGTAATAAATTGTGCGAGCGCGTCCGCAAGACGCGGCGAAGGCCGACCGACAGTAAATCATGCCTAGCGTGTCTAGCGCGTGCGCAGTGTGTGTGTGTGTGTGTGTGTGTGTGTGTGTGTGTGTGTGTTTGTGTGTCGCGCCCGCGTGCGCAACGGAAAATACGCGTACGTTCTGATGCGGATTACCTTCCGTACACGGGTTTACATTTAGGGATTCACAGTAACGAGCTGTTTCAGCACTGAGTACGCTGACGTCTAGCATGATTTACTGCCGACTGCACTAACGAACGTGGTGCGCTAGCGCCAGCTGCACAAAGATAAAAGACAGAAACAGTTAACAGAACACGGGGAGCATGAATGGAAGAAAACCTTGTCATTTATGGGGATGGGCAAAAGGAGGTGGATCAGTACGTACTCCTCAAGCAAGAAAGTCTAACGTAATATTACTTTGAGCTTTGCAGCTTTTAAAAATTGTTGAAAAATCACGGTTGCACACAGCTGTATTGCTCATTTTTTATTACGCAAGTAGTTTCAGTCATCGGGTTAATATGAAATTACAATCATGTGGGTGACAACTCATGCCAACTGTTAACCACCATGGCACAATGAATTACCTGACGCTACATCCGCTCGTATGTTGTAGTCGATTGGAGATATTGGCTTGAGCCATGATGGTTATTAATAATCGTTATGAGTTTTAAGGACCGGCTCCAGGGAGTGTTCTGCCCCATGCGAAAATTTCAAGGGTCCCTCCCTACTGCCTACTTCACCTCCACGCATCTCAAGCATGTTATTCTTCTATGATGTCTTATTTTCAAGTATCACACTTCCCCCAACGTCTTTTTGAACTGAATAAGTCTTTAACTTAGAGGCAGGTATGGGCCACCAGTCAGTGAAGCAGAAGTGACATGTTTACAGTGTAATACATTTTGAGTTATATTAATTATGTGAACCGAAATCACTCAGAGTATATAGGTAAAATCTAGAATGAAAATTTCACTCTACAGCGGAGTGTGTGCTGATATGAAACTTCCTGGCAGATTAAAACTGTGTGCCGGACCGACACTCGAACTCGGGACATTCGCCTTTCGCGGGCAAGTGCTCGCGGGCAAGTGCCCGCGAAAGACAAGGTCCCGAGTTCGAGTCTCCGTCCGGCACACAGTTTTAATCTGCCAGGAAGTTTCATGTCAGCGCACACTCCGCTGTAAAGGGAAAATTACATTCTAGAAACAACCCCACGCTGTGGCTAAGCCATGTCTCCGCAATATCCTTTCTTCCAGGAGTGCTAGTTCTGCAAGGTTCGCAGGAGAGCTTCTGTGAAGTTTGGAAGGTAGGAGACGAGGTACTGGCGGATTTAAAGCTGTGAGGACGGGGCATGAGTCGTGCTTGGTTAGCTCAGTTGGTAGAGCACTTGCCCGTGAAAGGCAAAGGTCCCGAGTTCGAGTCTCGGACCGGCACACAGTTTTAATCTGATAGGTAAAATCTGTTCACTATTTCTCGTTCCCTGAGCAGCGGGGAGCTTGCGGTGCGGAAGGAGGAGCACCTTGGACGCCGCTGGGAGTGGAGGCGAGTACGTTTCTCGCAGTACTGACCCACGGGAGAGACAAGTCGCGTGAAAGCACGTATTTATCTTCACATTTGCTACATATTCGTAGCACAGCACAAAGACGTACACCTGTTCATAGTGCACTGAACGAGTGCTCACCGCAGCACTGAACGGTTGTAGATCGCGCAGGTTGGGAGAAGTTGCAACAGCTCAAAACGTCCCAAATTATCAGCGAGTTCCGGGCAGAACTGTGTGTCTCAACAAACAAGGAAAAGTAAACATACTAATGTACATGAAAGGGCAATTTCCGCCACTGCCGATCCCAAGCCCGGAGGAAGCGGGAGGGGGAGGAGAACCATCTCATTTTAAAAAAAATAAAAAATTAAAAAAGCCTAAGTATTTGGTTCCGAATGGTAGGAACCTGCGAGGGCCCCCGCTTAGGGTTACAGGTGAAAGCTCAAAACCCAGACACGTCTGTGTGGTAGCCTCCAGTACCCTGGTCAGCTTGTGTTGGCTCTGTGAGCTTAGTTGTGATGGAATCTCCAGGAACTCGAAACTCCAGCCGAAATTACGCAAGATCCTTTTGGATTTCACCATCGAAACCACAAGACAAAACAATAATCATGACAGAACAATAGGAAAGGATCCGCTACCCTGGGCCGCAGTCAGTAAGACTGGGTAATTAACCTGATTATAGGATTCCGGAGGATCAGGCATGTCATAAGGGGAAGAGTCGGAGCTTCTCAAATCCCTCAAAACTAAGAAAATATTTTACAAGGGAAGGGTTTGATGCACATGAGTAGGAAGACCAAACCTGAGATGTTCGGATACAGTATTACTGGTGTCCAGCTTGACACAGTCAAGTCGTTTAAACATCTGGGTGTAACGTTGCACTGCGATATAAGGTGGAACGAGCATGTGAAAACTGTGATAGGGAAGGCAAATGGTCGACTTCGGTTTGTTGAGAGAAATTTAGGAAAGAGTGGTTCACCTGTAAAGGAGACCGCTTATAGGACACTGGTGCGACCTACTCTTGAATATTGCTCGAGTGTTTGGGATCAGTACCAGGCCGGATTGGAGGAAGACATCGAAGCAATTCAGACGGGGGATGCTAGAGTTGATACCGGTAGATTCGAACAAAAGGTGTTACGGGGATGCTCTGGGAAATCATATGGGAATCCCTGGAGGGAAGGCGACGCTCTTTCCGAGAAACACTGCTGAGAAGATTTAGAGAATCAACATTTGAAGCTGACTGCCAAACGAGTCTACTGCCGCTAACATACATCGCCAAGGACCACGAAGATACGATACGAGAAATCAGGGCCCATACCGGGGCAAACAGGCAGTCATTTTCCCGTCGCTCTCTTTGTAAGTGGAACAGGAAGGGAAATGACAAGTAGTAGTACAGGGTACCCTCCGCCATGCACCTTACGATGACTTGGGGAGTATCTATGTCGATGTTTGATGTGAACACTACTGACACTAGGTAAATTGGAACACCTAACAAACACCACGGATAAATTCAATATCAAAATTCTGGCAACACAGGTAACACCAGTCTCAGATGAGAACCACTTTGGCTTGGAAACCTACAGAATATACGTGGGGAAACTAGCTGTAACTATTCCAGGAAGAAATCTAAAAACCTTCGGAACAGCAATTCTAGTACACACATCGGTACTGGACTCTGTAATAAATTTCGCTACCAAATTCTAGTACACACATCGATACTGGACTCTGTAATAAATTTCGCTACCAAATCAGAAAACAGTTGCGATACGATCTGGAAACAAAGCCTATACACTAATCAGTGCACATGCTCCCACAAAAAAAAAACTATAACAAGGAACACCCACAGGTGATAGAACATTTCTGGAAAGATGTGGAATAAACCACCAACAAAACTCCCTCAAAGCACGTGAAAGTTTTACAAGCAGATTTTAACGCCCAGTCAGGCGGGGAAAGGAAATTAAAAGACACAGCAGAACAACACACTGGTTACAAGCGGACAAACAAGAAGGGAGAGAATCTGATAAACTTTTGCAGGGATTCCGACCTCAAATTCGTGTCTAGCAATTCCAGAAACCACACAAGAAACTAAGAACTTGGAAACCCTCAACGATGCCCTAGGGGAATTTCAGATTGCCCAAGTTGCGACATCCGTGAAAAACGTCATAGAATCTATGAACGTGAGAACAACGAAAGGATTTTTTTGAATCCGAACACCACCTGCTCCAAATTAAAGCGAAATGTGTGCCTAACAGACAAATTAAGAGGACGAACAGAAATTTCCAAACCGACCAACAGTCCCTACCACTAAACAAGATAAAAATAACAGAAAAAATTTAAGAAAATGGACAGTAACGACGGGAGAGAGCTGTCAGAAAAAATTAAATAACTCAGAAAATTAGGGCTGCCACTGAGAAAAAGGCAACACAGATGGTGGAACACGACATGTCACAGAGCCATACAATGCAAGCCTGGAAAAAGTAACAGTCAAAGAACATGCGAGAAATGGGAAGAATTCAAGAAGATACCCAAGACCGCTTCGAAAATAGTCAGTAGAGATAAAAGAGATTACGAACACAACAGATTGATACAGATAGAAGAGGGCTTCAACAAAAACAGCATACGAAACATTTGCAGAACATTAAGGGAACATATGACAGGATACCAAACACCGACCTAATGCTTCAGAAGACAAGACGGAACACTGGAGAAAAACCTGAAAAAGAATTGTGAAATACTAGCACAATACTTTCACACACTACTAAACTGTGATAAACCGATGCAGATCGTACAGTTCGAGAAGTGGACAAACAACAACGGACAGAACCTGATAAGCTTCTGCAGGGATTTCGACCTCAAAATCGTGTCTACCCAATTCCAGAAACCACACAAGAAACTACAAACTTGGAAATCCCCCAACAACGCTCTAGGATATTTCAAACCCTTAACAGATGAGGAGATCGTGAAAATAATGAAAGCCCCTGGAGAAAATGGACTCATTGCAGAAATCTGGAAATTAGACCACGAACACACCACAGCCAAAATACACCGAATCATCAAAAATGTTTGGGAAACAGAAAAGATACCAGAAGAACGGAAGTCAGCAATAATACACCCACTCCACAAGGAAGGAGGCAAAACAGATCCTAATAACTACAGAGGAATTTCGCCACTGCCTGTGACATTCAGAATTCTATCAACAGCCCTGTTAAAATGGCTCAAATGGGTACACAGGGGGATAATAAGGAGGGTTCAGAAATGGAAGATCACGTAGTGAATAGATCTGATGCCTCAGGAGAATATTAACAACAACAAAGGTCAGGAACGCTACAATAAGAAGACCTACGACTCCATAGATGGAAAAACACTTCTACACACTGGAAGAAATGAAGGTGGATAACAAACCAGAAAGCTAATCCATGAAACAATAACAAATAGAACATCCAAAGTGAAGTTTATGGTAGAGATCCCGGGACCATTCGAAATCAAGAAAAGGGTGATGCAAGGGGTTGGCCTGTCGCCCATTCTATTTAACTTGGTTTTGGAGAAAATAATCAAATGGTTCAAATGGCTCTGAGCACTATGGGACTTAACTGCTGAGGTCATCAGTCCCCTAGAAGTCATAACTACTCTAACCTAACTAACCTAAGGATATCACACACATCCATGCCCGAGGCAGGATTCGAACCTGCGACCGTAGCGATCGCGCGGTTCCAGACTGTAGCGCCTAGAAAATGATCAGGATGTAGGACAAAAAAGTCAATAGGGTAAAGGTGGGGTGACACGAGGATAGAACCGTCGCCGGCCGAAGTGGCGGAGCGGTTCTAGGCGCTACAGTCTGGAACCGCGCGACCGCTACGGTCGCAGGTTCGAATCCTGCCTCGGGCATGGATGTGGGTGATGTCCTTAGGTTAGTTAGGTTTAAGTATTTCTAAGTTATAGGGGAATGATGGCCTCAGAAATTAAGCTCCATAGTGCTCAGAGCCATTTGAACCATTTTTGATAGAACCGTCATCATAAAATGTCTGGCCTTTGCCAATGATACAGCCGTCATAACATATAACAGAAAAGCAGGCAAGGAAGCTCTAGAGACACTACACGAAATCTCAGCCAAAACAGGACTATAAATCTCATTTGAAAATACGTAGTGCATGGACTCAAAATCCATAGACACCCACCCACTGGTATCAAAATATGGAAAGATAACACAAGTACAAAGTTACAAGTACTACCGGGAGAGATATGCAGAAAACAGGACTGAAACCAATATCCAACGAAGAAAAGATCACAAAACCACAAAAAGCATACAAACTTAAATGGAAACATTACAACAAACGCAATAGACACTACAGTACAATAGGCTTACCAGAGGCCTTCTATGCCTCAGAAATAACAGTAATCAAGAGAAGAACGAAAATCAAGGAGATGGGAAAACAAGAGAGGGAAATACTGATAAAGCTCTATGGGCCAGTTCAAAAAGAGGGAATCTCGATACAGCGACCGACACAAGAACGGTACAAGCGGACAGAGACGATTACAAACAACACCAGGAAAAGAAGGGAAGGTTCTACGGACACATACATAGGATGAATGAAAACAGACTGACCAAGAAAACTTTTAAAATAGTGGCAACTTACAGTGAAAACTAAGTAGCTAAAGGAAACCACAAAGGACCTCAAGAAACTAAACGTCTCCACGTAAGGCATGGCAGACAGGGAAACATACAGAGAAACAAAAATCAGAAAACAGACGTTTCAGTAAACACCCAACGAAAACAGGTAAGAAGTGAACAGAAGATATAGAGAAGAAATACAATTAATGCAAATATGTTTTTGAGAAGATAAAAGAAAGAAGCAGAAAAAAGTCATAAAAATTGGATGTCTTCTAGCGCTTTCCTTAAGGCGAATTAACGCTAATAATAATAATAATAATAATATGAAATAGCACATCCAGTGTTGGCACAGGGGAGTGACATTTGCAATCCTGTTTCACTGTAAGAGAAAACAACTGTAGTCCTGCTCTGCAATAAGTCTTTATTAAGTACATGACTGAAAATGCACGGTATACAAAAATAAATCAAAAGTAAAATTAATGATAAAAATATCTTTACACACTTACCTTGAGTTACAGGTACTTTTCTTGTTTTGGCATCAGTAAACACTTATATGACATCGTTGAAATCCAAACATTCAGCTACGTCTAATTTAGTCGATGATGTTGCCAACCCACTCAGCTGTGCCTGGCCCATTGTTGACCCCAGGTTCGTTTTAATTAGTTTAAGATTCGAAAAATTGCTGCTATCACTGGTTCTGTTAGTCCGTTGATGACAAATTGTCGCACAGTTTGGAACAACTGTCACTTACAACGTCTGTTAACATGTCTTCAATTTTACTAATGTCGTATAAAAACTGAAAAAGCTCAATGTTGAAATCTCCCACTGAGTCCACATTTTATAACATCCAGTTCTTTAAAATAAATATCTACTTTTTAATGCATATGTGGATCTTCAATTTTTTCACTCTCTCCCTCATACTGGAAATGTCTCTTATTCAATCTCTTTCGTATCTGCATTGTTGCCACCTATCGAGTTTTCGGCGTGGAGTTTGGTTACCAGTTCATAGCGTGTAGTAGGTAATCTTGAAATTAGGAATCCTTTAGGTAGTTTGCGAAATATCCTGTTGTCTTTTCGAGCAAGTCAACAACTTTCGATATATCAGTGGTAATACTGTGCTCTCTGTGTTTTTGCTGACAACAGTAATGTAGTGCACTATATCATAACATATGATCACTGAGCAAAGGAACGTAAAGCGACGGATAAGGTTTGCCAAACTACAAGCCTAATGTGCAATCATCCTGACCGTATATTGGTTGTCAAAAATGGTTCTGAGCACTCTGGGACTTAACATCGATGGTCATCAGTCCCCTAGAACTTAGAACTACTTAAACCTAACTAACCTAAGGACAGTACACAACACCCAGCCATCACGAGGCAGAGAAAATCCCTGACCCCGCCGGGAACCGAACCCGGGAACCCGGGCGTGGGAAGCGAGAACGCTATCGCACGACCACGAGATGCGGGCAATTGGTTGTCACCTATTTCAAACACAGCGTCATAGTTCTCTTCTATGTCATACTTAAGAGAGGCGACTGTAGTGATCCTACTCTCTCATCTTGTTGTGCTCACAGGTTTCAACGTTAGAGCAGATATATCACCATTCAAGACTGTCCAGCGTAGCATAGACGCAGAAAAGAAATTATAAACTTTCCTCTCCAAACGCAAACTCCTTAGTCTGATGCCTTTGAGACAGCGTTCTATTGCTGATGGCTTCAACACCGAGAAAGAAATGGAAATGAGGGAAAACTTAAAATAAGTCACATACAAACCAGAAAAAATTAATTTAGAGGTGAATGGTAAGAAGAATAACACTGCAAATAATATTAATGGAAGATCCAGATGAGACGGAATTGTGGGGGATGAGTCATGCATCTTACCACGTGTAAACGCCCCTCTTATCACAATATGCAGAAGGCTATGGCCTGTGACGCACATTGCATTCCTTACTTAGTCTTTATTTGTTTTTACAACTGTTTCCCCTCAGAGATATTGGTATGGGTGTTTAAGACTGTTAGGAATTGTTAGGCCACCATAGGCTAACATTTATCTTTATTTCTGTATTACAAAGTTTTGCACCTCCGTAGGAGCTTTCAAGCTGACGTAGGTACATTTTAAGTGTTGTGCAGGCGCATGTTAGAAACTGAGGTGGCAACACTGCCATTAGAAAGCTTTGCTATTTTGAATGACGCACCCATGGTGACGAAGCTCAGTGCTCCATTTTTCACCTGTTTCATAGTATCGTAGATGAAGATACTAGACTGTGTGTTTTCAACTTGTTCTCACACTTCTTTATTTACGCAAAACATTTATTGTCTTGTTTAATTCATGCTTTTGGGGCCACATTAAAATTTAAGATTTTGCTGCCCACAAAATCCTGGTACGGTTTTCGCCTTCCCCGACCCCCTAGAGACGACCGAGTGAGTAGTCACACGCCTGATTACAGTTTCACAATACACCTAAAGATGGTCTGTTGATGAAAAACTGGTTTTGTAATCAAAATTGAGTAGTACAGCCGTGAGCAACATCGTTATTCTAACGCGGTGTGTTATTGTTTCATCTTCTCAACACTTAATTTTGTAAAAATATGAATAATTTCATGTGACGAGCGACTTTGTTCGCAAGACAACCAAAAGCATATCACATGCCAAAGATGGAATGGACATCGTCAAAACTCATTAGACATAGTTATCTTCCATGTGGAATTATTGACCGAATGGAGAGGTCAAAGGTTCTTACTTGAAAGGGAAAACCTGACATATAGTTTCCATATATTTCCTTTTTTTTCACTCCAAATATGACAAACAAAATTCAGAACCTTCCGTACTTATCAGTCCAAATTTTCATGGAAATTTAAGTCATTCTTCAACAACAGATAAAACTGAACCGAAGTATGCCGACACAATACGTAGCCACGAGGTCACAGCCGCGTAAACATTGATCAGTTCTTGAGAATGGAATCAAATTACGCTCGTAATTGTGTAATAAACGGTGCAATGCTTTTACAATCCCAGCAATGTCACGATGTCCCTCTCAATATACACTACTTGATATTTTTAGCCGACATGAATAGTCAAAATTTTCTATTAACGTTACTTTCATCTGAACAAATCACAAATTTCACTTCTAGCTTCGTTCCAACCAACAATCTCGTTACTTCATAAGGGATATAACATTCGCTCACAAGAATTTGTATATTAATTTGAGTGTTCATTGTTTCACTAAACTCTGCTTGTACAAAAGTGATGCATTTTCACGGAAATACGATGTTTTATTACTAACGTTAACAATACATGGCTTTCTGTGTGCTTACGTGTATTACTTCTAGACTTTATTAACTTCATTTACTGAAGAGTACAAATGAAAGAAAAGTTACACAGCTATTTTAGAAAATTGAAAACAACCGATCTATATCACTAACCGTTTCATTGTTCAAGTTACCAGATGCAGGGTGCTTTATCTAACGGTTTGCGGGGTAAACAAAAATAGGATTTGCATTATTTCGAGTAGTTATTGACCGAATTTAAAACATGAAAATGCTGTCAGAATCTACTCTTAAAGATGTGTAGCCTTAGGTTAAAATTTAACACAATAAGACAAGTATTACAGTTGGAAACTGTATAAATATCTTGCAGTGTAACTCACGGCACACAAATTACACAGATCATATTAACCCATTATTTGAGAGTGAGGGCACTTAGCGACTTTCAACAAACTTTACGCATAATGTCAAGAATTTCTCTAGCTGACATCCGTCCACAAAATGATGAAAGGAAAGAAGTTTATTGTTTACTGCATTTCGCAGTTACACAGACAAACTTCAGCATGTCATTTTAATGCATTACTTCCTTTCTACTGGCTCTTTTCACAACAGTCTGCAGATAGTATCTACACATACAGGCAGATTGTACCTGCAAAATTATATCACTGTACGACATAAGTTCAGAAGATGTGACGTCATAAACATTTAGATGCGTAAAAAACTAGCTTTTGCTCAAAATGGCACACAAATTATCTAGACTATATTCTTCCACTGTTTCACGATGAGAGCACACAGATACTTCCAACGAACTTCAACCGTAATTTCAAGCTTTTCCAAAACATTTTACGTTTACATGCTTAAATTCAACTTAATTCATTTGTAAAGTAATCAGACATTTGAAATTGTTTTAAACATGGAAATTCGATTCATGAAAGAATCAGGGCTTTACTAGTGCAATAATAAAATGTAATAGGGAACAGGAAATTTTATACCCACTGAATTATTCATTTACTGATCCTCAGGCTTACCAGAGATTCATAAGAGATTGAGTAAGTCACAAGGGAACACGCTAGTCTCGATCACCAACGCAATTCTCTCTCTCTCTCTCTCTCTCTCTCTCTCTCTCTCTCTCTCTCTCTATCTATCTATCTATCTATCTGTCTGTCTACCTTTCTCATGCACACACCCAAAAATCGTAATCCCTGTCTCAAGTGACAAGGCAATTCACATTTCATTATTTAATTTGCTGTAAGATTGATAGGATTCAGCCTACCAACTCTACACTTCAACGAATAACAGGAATGTCGGAGACCATCATTTGAACCCTGCACTGGTTTGATGAGCATCAAATAACACGTCATCCCTCGCGTCGACAAAAGGAGAGGTGAACGTTACTGATCCATTACGGTCTGTCTGTACTGGCAACAAAATTTATGTCCGAATGCCGTTGAATAGTGTTCGTGACTTGTGTCCACCAACACCGCGGAACATTCAGGCTAGTTTAGAAATCAGATATGACGTTACACCGCATTAAGTAGGTTTTGTTATAACTTTGTCCTACTCCTGTTGTAATCATGGAGTAATAAACTTGCATAATCGTACTTTCCTCATAAAAACATTTTGCAAAACATTGTTAGATTCGAAGATGCGCAAAAAGGAGTTCAGATATACTCTACAGTCAGACTGTAGTGATCAAATGATGCGCAGGCACGCGCTAAAAACGCAGATCAAAAACTACCAAGTAACTGGATTCATGCTGAAAATAAATTGCCAGAGCGAGACGGAATTACAAATATGGTTCTGAAGAAGTAATCGAAACTGGAACCACCTTCAGACGTGACATGACGTGCGCTACAATGCTACTTTGTAGGGGGAAGTCAACTGGAAAAAAAGAAGGTTCAGATGGCTCTGAGCACTATGGGACTTAACTTCTGAGGTCATCAGTCCCCTAGAACTTAGAACTACTTAAACCTAACTAACCTAAGGACATCACACACATCCATGCCCAAGGCAGCATTCGAAGCTGCGTCCGTAGCGGCCGGGTGGTTCCAGACTGAAGCGCATAGAACCGATCGGCCACTGCGGCTGGCGCAGTAAAATAAAAACGGGATTGATGGAAAAGAAGCAAGCATACTGTTTATTATTTCAAAAGCAATCGCCACAACTGTTAATATTCCGGCTGTTCGAAATTTCCGAATTAATTTTTTTTTGTTTTAAGACCAACAATGGTATCGGGGCCACACACTCTTTATATTTGTAGGCTTCCATAGTGCCCATTTTTTTCGCCACTGCGAAAACAACCAGTTACTGGCTAGTTGTTGAGTAGTGAACACGTTTAAGTGGTAATCGTTGGATTTTGTGCCGTGGGCAAAGTGACAGAAAGAGTGGGAAAAAGTTACTGAATCAAAATTTGTGTCTGGCCTGACGATTCTCAAACTGAGATTCGGGTCGAACCAACGGGTACCACACATATAAAGGACTGATACAACCACTTCAAAGATGGCTGCTCATCAGTGAAGAGCCGAGCACGTTCATCTAGGCCCTCAACATCTGCAATTATATGATTATTGATCACGTAAGCACC
Organism: Schistocerca gregaria; assembly: GCF_023897955.1. Lineage (NCBI taxonomy): Eukaryota > Metazoa > Arthropoda > Insecta > Orthoptera > Acrididae > Schistocerca > Schistocerca gregaria. The sequence continues at coordinate 189,513,627 of NC_064921.1, forward strand.
CTGTGATGCAGGATGGACGAATCACAATCAGAGAACAATCAGACAAGGTTAAAATTAGTATTTGACGCATTCACTCGATTTTAACCCAACGATTGATCCTCAGGAGTATCTCAGCTAAATATGTGCCGAAGTTTCTAGCAACTGAACACAAGCAACTTCTTTCGGATATCGAACGGGACATACTCCGGACAATAATCCCAACTTTCTTAACATGGTGATCACTGGTGATGAGTCCTAGGTTTATGGCTACAACCCAGAAACAAAGTTCTAGTCTTCGCAATGGAAGCATCCATAATCTCCTAGACTCAGGAAAGCGAGGCGGGTCCGCAGCAAAGTGAAAGCCGCTCTGCCCATCTTTTTTCACTCCACAAGCGCTTTTCATCACGACTAGGCTCCAGAAGGCACTAGTGTCGACAGAGAGTACTACCACGAGCTTCTGCGCTGTCTCCGTAAAGCAGTGGGACACTGAAGACCGGACTTGTCGTCAGCAGACAGTTGGCATCTTCACCACGATAACACCGCTTTTACGACCAAACACGACACAGCTGCAGTTTGTCAGGCTCACTGTTACCCTGACGTAGCACCGAGTGGCTTTCGTTTCTTCCCTAAAAAGAAGACAATGAAACGGACCATATTTCAGAAGAGTGAAGACATTATGCAGAACTCGACGGAAGCTTGCGCACCAGAATAAAACAAGCTTTCCATTGATGCTTCCAGCATTGATGGCAGCGTTGGGAAGGGTGTGTAAATGCCGAAATAGAATAATTTGAATGTGACTAGTTGCAAACAAACAAATTTTTAAAAATAAAAGTCATATACTTTTGAACACTTCTTACACTGGGAAACAGAAAAGTCACTGTCTTTACGGAAAAATGTATGCGGTTGCCTATGGAACGATGGTTGTACCCAGGCGTGCATATCCTCTTCCAAAGCAGACCGACGACCACGAATATGTTTCTTCAGAGGTCAAAAAATATGGAAATTGCATGGGGAGAGATCAGGACTGTATGGAGGACGTGTAGCCCAGTTAAACTTCGGCAGTGTAGTCGAAACGACGTTGGAAACATGTGAGCGGGCAGTTATGGCAATTACTTTTGAAATAATAAATAGTTCACTTAATTTTTGCATCTGTCGCGTTTCATCTGACTGCCCATTACAGTAATGTTGAACAAGAATTGAGATTTTATATAGGTAAGTCATGGTGGTTGTTGTGCTGTGTTGGGTTTCTGCCCAACAACTTCTGCGTTACATACAGGCGACAAGTCGATGATTAGAAAACTGGTTCTAGGTGAAGGTAACAGCTTAACAAAAAACTACGCATAAATTTATGGGTGAGGTAAAAAGCGGCTGTTTATGACTGGTTTGCCATGTGCTCGTAAATATGAGAGACATAAGACCATAAGTCTATCACAGAAAGGTATCAACGTACGAAAGAGAGGCATTGTGTAATCTTTGTGTGGAAGCAGAGGTAGACTATAACATGAACCTGTTTTTCTCATGGGAAACAATGTCTTACAAAATACGAACAGATGATCAGTCAGCTAGAACAGGATCAGAAGCTAGATTAATAGACCACAACTAAACGATTTCGTGTACGAAGAGAAACTGTACTGCGAGGGTATATCCAGTTCGAAATTATGCAGTATGTTGAAAACGGAATGGAGCGACATGACTCATACTATCACGATTTAGATCAAGAAAGTAATTGCGGAGGAGTTCGATGTCAAGTGTAATACTGAGAGGCGTCTCTTTGTTACAGAAAGCACGACGAAACTTTTACGGAAGATACGAGACACGAAAGTCATGATGGGGGTATTTCGTGTCCGCGCTGCGCTGTACTTCGCAGCTCTGAAACTTTTACCTTACCTAACGAGAAACTAGCGGTGTAATACCTGTGCAAACAAAGTTCGCGGGAAGCGTGAAGTAACGCAAGAAGGGGAAAATGATGAAAGAAATGGCGTGACAGAAACGAAACCCTACAAGAGATACGTAGCACGTAAAGTATGACGGAATCTCTGGAGACTACGTTGTTAATGGCAACTCGTGGTTTCTTTTCTCGGTTTTACTAGACCGAAAACGTTCTATTAGACGCTGGGGTGGCTAGTCTGTTGCAAAAAGAGGAAGAAGGTTTCTGTGACAGTAAGATTAATGGCATGCTCAAAAGACAAGGTTTTATTGTATTCCAGCTTTATGTGTGGTTATCGGAGTGTAGGTAAGGAACAACAGTCAGAACAACTTTTCTTTTTTTTTGTGGATCATCGGTCTCCTGGCTGGTTTGATGCGGGATGCCACGATCTCTTCATCTCAAAGTTGCATTTGTACGAGTACTGTCACTCACTTCCTGGAGATAATCCAGTTTCTGTCATCCCCTGCAGTTTTTGCCTTCTGGGACCTCCCCTAGTACTACCGATGTTACTCCCTGACGTCTTAACAAATTTTGTGTAATACTGTCCCATTCTCACGCTAATGTTCCTGAAATATACTTTTCCTCGCACATTTGCGGAAAACCTCCTCATTTCTTATCATTACACTCGATTTTTTCAGCACCTTGTGCAACAAGACACCTCAAACGCTTCGATTTCTCAATTATTTGTTAATTACATTCCAATAGCTGTCTTTTCTTACAACTTTTACCATCTAAGGTTCTCTCAATCACCATGGAAGTTATTTCTTGATGTCTTAACATATGTTCTTCATCTTATTGAAATGTTTACCACACGTCCCCCTCCCTCTTCGATTCTGCGGAGAACCTCCACATTTCTTATTTTCTCAGTTAGTTTAACTTTCAACATCCTTCTACAGCACCACATCTCAAACGTTTCGATTCTCTTCTTGAGCGAGAATGTAACGCACTTCATGTAAATAGAAATAATAACCCCGTGTCGTATGATTATACGATTGTCGACTATTGCTAGAAGCAGTTACAACCATCAAACACCTGCAAGTATGCGTCTCGATTAATAAACTAACTGCAGGGAAGTAACACGCCCGACCGAGATTCATTTCATGAATCCGTAAGAAGTAGAGCCCACCCACGAAACAGGTAGCGTGGAAAGCTCTCCTTAGACCAATTATTAAGTATTGCCCGTCAGCTTCGGACCCATACCACATTTGACTGATAGAGCGAACAGCGAAGATCCAAAAAAGAGCAATGCGTTTCGCCACAGGTTCGTTCAGTATGCACGGGTCCTCCTCGATAGCTGAATGCTGGCAATTTAGCTCAGCGTGTTCGACCAGAAGGTTAGCTGCCCTCTGTAATAAAATTAATGGATCAACGATGAACTTGAAGAAGTGTGATGGGACATCCGATCCGAAGAAATAAAACGACCATTAACGAACAAAATGTAATTAAAAAAAAGTGGTCACCACGATGGAATGCCACGCTAAGGGGCCCGGGTTCGACTCCCGGATGGATCGGAGATTTTTCTCCACCCAGGGGCCGGGTGTTGTGTTGTCTTCATCATCATCATCATCATCGTCTCATCAGCATCGACGCGCGAGTCGCCGAAGTGGCGTAAACTAGCGAGAGTCATTCAATAATTAAAGAGACAAAGTGGTCCGGGGAAAAAGCTGTTAGTAGGGCAAGTTTGGTAGTTTAATGGCTTTACGTTTGCATCACTGGGATGAGCCCTGATCAGCTAATGTGTCAACATTGTTTTGTTTATAGTATCAAAAATTTCACGATGGCGAGACCGGTTGAAACGTCTACATTATTTGAACAACGATCAGTTATTCGTTTTTTACGTGATGAAAGTGAGAAACCAGTGAATATATGCAGCACAATGTCTGACGTTTATGGTGAAGGTTGTATGAATCAAATGGTTCAAATGGCTCTGAGTGCTATGTGACTTAGCATCTGAGGTCATCAGTCCCCTAGAACTTAGAACTATTTAAACCTAACTAACCTAAGGACATCACACACACCCATGCCCGAGGAGGTTCGAACCTGCGACCGTAGCAGTCGCGCGGTTCCGGACTGAAGCGCCTAGAACCGCTCAACCACCTTGTATGAATCGTGCACATTTTTACAAATGGGTAGAGAAATGGAAATGGTCGTCACTCAGTGAATGACGAACACAGAGCTGGCCGACCAGTTGCAGTTTCAACTCCTTCTCTTGAAAGTTGAATTCATGACATTATTCGTGCCCCTGCCATGTGAGTGTGGAAATGATAGTTGATTAGGTTCCAGTTAGTACTGGTACATTTCATTTCATAACATTATCTGTAACAAGATGAAGTACTGAAAATCATGTGCAAGATGGGTCCAAAAGTAGTGTTTTGTGATTATCTCAAAGAGCAGCGTACAATTAACAGCCAATCTACTCAGATTTGCTTTTAAAGAAGGTGAAGCCAGCCATGAGAGAGAGACGCCGTGGATCTCAGAGGAGAGGTGTGATTCTCCAGCAAGACAACGAACGTCCTCATAATTCTCAACTAACTCGTGAAACCGTCGCCAAAATGGGGGGGGGGGGGGGGAAGTATTACCTCACCCCCCTTACAGTCCTGTTTTTGCACCTAGTGACTTCCATTTGTTTGGTGCACTGAAGGAGGCATTACGTGGGAAGAGGTTCCCTGACAACGAGGACGTGAAAAAGTTTGTGGGAAATTGGTTCAAATATCAAGATAAAGAGTTTTTTGCACTCGGAATAAAACAGCTTGTAGCCCGTTGGAACAGATGCCTAAATGTTGAAGGGCATTAAGTTGAAAAGTAGAAATATATTGTTTTGTAAAAACAATTTGTCTCTTTAATTATGGAATGACTCTCGTAAAAAGACTAGCACGAGGTGACCAGTCTACCCAACGGGAGGCCCTAGCCACACGACGTTTCATTTCAGTGTGCACGAAAGTGTGACGGAATTCCAAATCCGATGGCAGACGCTGCAAGAATGATCTTATGCACCACGATGTGGTTCGCTGACGAAACCCTGGTTCAAACGGCTCTGAGCACTATGGGACTTAACAGCTATGGTCATCATTTCCCTAGAACTTAGAACTACTTAAACCTCACTAACCTAAGGACATCACACACATCCATGCCCGAGGCAGGATTCGAACCTGCTACCGTAGCGATCTCGCGGTTCCAGACTGAAACGCCCAGAACTGCACGGCCACACCGGTCGGGACGAAACCTTAAGAAAATAATTTTCTAAAGAGATCAGGGCGTATACCTCGCGAAAAGATCACAAGCAGACTAACTAACTGTTATTCGTGGGGAACAGTTGCGACTGGAGCAGGCAATGATGAAAGACAGGCTGGTCCACGAAGATCCACAGCCACACGCAGTGAGATGGCTTATGGAGTATAAATGAAGATGCACATGTCCTCACGTTGCCCTTGTCATATATAAACTACTGGCCATTAAAACTGCTACACCAAGAAGAAATGCAGATCATAAACGGGTATTCATTGGACAAACATATTATCCTAGAACTGACATGTGATTACATTTTCGCGCAATTTGGGTGCATAGATCCTGAGAAATCAGTACCCAGAACAACCAACTCTGGCCGTAATAACGGCATTAATACGCCTGGGCAAACAGAGCTTGGATGGCGTGTACAGGTACAGCTGCCCATGCAGCTTCAACACGATACCACAGTTCATCAAGAGTACTGACTGGCGTATTGTGACGAGGCACTTGCTCGGCCACCATTGACCAGATGTTTTCTGTTGGTGAGAGATATGGAGAATGTGCTGGCCAGTGCAGCAGACGAGCATTTTCTGTAATCAGAAAGACCCGTACAGGCCCTGCAACATGCGGTCGTGTATTATCCTGCTGAAATGTAGGGTTTCGCAGGGATCGAATGAAGGGTAGTGCCACGCGACGTAACACATCTGAAATGTAACGACCACGGTTCAAAGTGCCGTCAATGCGAACAAGAGGTGACCGAGACGTGTAACCAGTGGCACCCCATACCATCACGCCGGGTAATACGCCAGTACGGCGATGACGTATACACGCTTCCAATGTGCGTTCACCGCGACGTCGCCAAACACGGTTGCGACCATCATGATGCTGTAAACAGAACCTGGATTCATCCGTTAAAATTACGTTTTGCCATTGGTGCGCCCAGGTTCGTCGTTGACTACACCAACGCAGGCTCTCCTATCTGTGATGCAGCGTCAAGGGTAACCGCCGCCATGGTCTCCGAGCTGATAGTCCATGCTGCTGCACACCTCGCCGAACTGTTCGAGCAGATGGTTGTTTTGCAAACGTCCCCATCTGTTGACTCAGGGATAGAGACGTGGCTGCACGATCCGTTACAGCCATGCGGATAAAATGCCTGTCATCTCGACCACTAGTCATACGAGGCCGTTGGGATCCAGCACGGTGTTCCGTATTACGCTCCTGAATCCACCGATTCCACATTCTGCTAACAGTCATTGGATCTCGACCAACGCGACCAGCAATGTCGCGATACGACAAATCGCAATCGCGATAGGCTTATCAAAATCGGAAACGTTATGGTGCGCATTTCTCCTCCTTACACGAGGCATCACAACAACGTTTCACCAGGCAACGCCGGTCAACTGGTGTTTGTGTATGAGAAATCGGTTGGAAACTTTCCTTATGTCAGCATGTTGTAGGTGTCGTCGCCGGTGCCAATCTTGTGTGAATTATCTGAAAAGTTAATCATTTGCATATTACAGCATCTTCTTCCTGTCAGTTAAATTTCACGTCTGTAGCACGTCAGCTTGGTGGAGTAGCAATTCTAATGGCTAGTAGTGTACGTAGGCTTCTTTTCTGCTGTGTTTTAATCGTTACACTGAAATTCCACTTTTACTACTGTTGGTAATGGCGGTTAGAGGCCAACTTCAAGGTTTTGTAAAGCTTCCGTACTGTCTGTGTCGACACATATTTCCCAGTTGCCTCCAAAAAGGCAACGCGCACTTCTGTTAGATCATCCGAGACGTAACTTGTAGATAGCGGCCATGGACTGGCGCTGTTGAATGCCGAGGACCACTACGAATCAGTTTTTCATGTACCACGATAGCGTCTGGAAGTTTGAACGGGATCGCTGTAGTGTAGGCAAATTCCGCGGCCAACTCATCGTGCTGACAAATCATCTTGCGTATTTGACCCAGATTCTGGCTCTGGTTATTCAAATAATTGTTTTGGCGGAGTACCTCCCACCATACAACAACGCTACACTGATCTGCACCGACGTTTCGAAGACAGAAGATGTGTGTGGTTGTGCTTACTGGGATAATAGTTGCCGTATTGGAATAAAATTCAAGGTACGCTGAACTTTCGGCTGTTCTAAGAGCCCTTCAATACGTCGAGAAGCATTGGACTATAAGTTAGTTATCCTGTATGATTCCAGATCAGTGTTGCCACTATTAAGCGAACGGTCCAACCATACAACAGCGTATGACGTCATGAACCTGATATTACTGATCACAACAAGGAATAAAGTTACCATGGGCTTGCTAAAAGCACAGCATGACATTCTTGCCAATAAAACTACAGACAGCCGGCCGTTGTGGTCGAGCTGTTCTAGGCGCTCCAGTCCGGAACTGCGCTGCTGCTACGGTCGCAGGTTCGAATCCTGCCTCGGGCATGGATGTGTGTGATGTCCTTAGGTTAGTTAGGTTTAAGTAGTTCTAAGCCTAGGCGATTGATGACCTCAGATGTTAAGTCCCATAGCGCTCAGAGCTAGCCAAAGCATCCGTCCATGATGAAGAGAGAGGACATGTGTAAATACTATGTTATCAAAACAGCAGATTGAAACAAACGGAACACAGTATGACAAGAGATGTCCAAATACTAGGAAAAGATTTTGGCAAAGGGAGCCGGATGCTGATTACTAACTTCAGGCACAAGAAACATCGATGCTTCAGATCGCCCACAAACATCACAAGGCGCCTCACGTTGAACCACGGGTGTTACAGGAAACATCTACACAGCACCGCTCTGGACTTGTCCCTACTGTGCAACTGCAATGTAGGAACCATAAACTGACTGGTTCTACATCATTTCCAGACGAGAATCGTTTCAAAGGATCTATGGAACATCTAACTAACTAAGAAGAGGATATCAACCACATCTTCAGTGGCTGTTCGAAGAGGTAGAACGCTAGCAGTCAGCTACAACAACATTTGGTCACCGTCGTTTGCTGTTTCCCGACGTGTGCTCTTCTTAAGGACTCAAGGCTGTATCTCCTTTTATGCGCCTTTTTGTTAGAAGGGCAGATCAACCTTTTAATGTGAGTCTACTGTAATTTTATGTTTGTGCTGAGGACAATGTACTAAATACTGTGCAGAAGTTACTCTTCCACCTGTTGAACGTTACACAGGGCGTGCCACCAAGGGGTTCGCACCGTTTATACTTTAATAACTTAATAGGTACTAACGATAACCTGATCAGGTTATAGTTATCTCGTGACCAGCGAGTGTGGCAGTTCATTTATTTGTTTTTTCGTTACTTTCAGTTGCTAGTAACTACGCGTAAACATCAATATGGCTGGAAATCTGTTAATTGAGAAAAGAAAGTGGATTTTGGAGCGTTGCTGGAAATATGAAAAAATGAAAGAAGGCAGCGACGCTGGCGAGCAGAGTTTGATACTGCACCACCATTACGGGTAAAAATAATGAAATTGCGCGACATATTTTTTAGGGAAGGAAGTGTGCGTGATCTAAAGAAGAGACTGTGCGGCAGGACGAAATCAGTAGCGGATGAGAGAAGGTTGGACGCAGTGGTACATACTTTGAAGAGGTCACCAAAGAAGTTCATATGGAAAGCTGTGCCTTAATAAGGTGTAAGAAAATTAAGTGTTCAACGCATTTTAAAGCAAGCAAATAGAAAACCGTATGAAACTTCCTGGCTGATTAAAACTGTGTGCCCGACCGAGACTCGAACTCGGGACCTTTGCCTTTCCCGGGCAAGTTCGAGTCTCGGTCGGGCACACAGTTTTAATCTGCCAGGAAGTTTCATATCAGTGCACACTCCGCTGCAGAGTGAAAATCTCATTCAGGAAACCGTACATTCCCAGGTTGCTTCGTTCGATGAATGAGAACGATCCGGATAGGTGTCTCGAATTTTGTGAATGGATTTACGATAATGAACAATTGACTGATATCATTGTTTGGTATGCTGAGGCGCTGCTTAAACTGAATGGAACCATCAGTAGCTATACCTGTGTGTGTGACGGACAAGAGATAATTCCCATATTGTGGAAGAACAAGATGTTAATCTTCCTGGGTTATCAGTGTGGTTGGTACACTATGTCATCGAAAGTATCTGGACACCCCAAAAAACATACGTTTTTCGTATTAGGTGCATTATGCTGACTCCTACTACCAGGTACTCCATACCAGTAGCCAATAGACATCGTGAGAGAGCAGAATGGGGCACTCCGCGGAACTCACGGTCTTCGAACATGGTCACGTGACTGGGTGTCACTTGTGTCATACGTCTGGACGCGAGATTTCCACACTTCTAAATATGCCTAGAGCCACTGTTTCCGACGTGACACTAAAGTGCAAACGTGAAGAGACGCGTACAGCACAAAAGCGTACAGGCCGACCTCGTCTGCTGACTGACAGACACTACCAACAGTTGAAGAAGGTCGTAATGTGTAATAGGCAGACATCTATCCAGACCATCACACAGGAATTCCAAACTGCATAAAGAGCCACTGCAAGTACCATGACAGTTAAGTGGGAAGTGAGAAAACTTGGATTTCATGGTCGAGCGGCTGCTCATAAGCCACACATCACTCCGGTAAATGCCAAACGACGCCTCGCTTGTGTTAAGGAGAATAAACATTGCACGATTGAACATTGGATAAACGCTGTGCGGAGTGACGAATCAAAGTACACAAGGTGGAAATCCGATGGCAGGGGTGTCGGTATGGTGAATGCTCTGTGAACGTCATCTGCCAGCTTGTGTAGTGCCAGAAGTAAAATTCGGAGGCGGTGGTGTTATGGTGTAGTCGTGTTTTTCATGGAGGGGACTTGCACCCCTTGTTGTTTTCCGTGGCGCTATCGCAGCACAGGCCTACAATGGTGTTTTAAGCACCTTTTTGCTTCCCGCTCTTGAAGAGCTATTCGGGGATGGCAACTGCATTTTTCAACACGATCGAACACCTGTTCAATGCACGTCGTGTGGCTGAGTGGTTACACGACAATAACATCGCTGTAATGGACTGGCCTGCACAGAATCCTGACCTGAAATCTATAGAACATCTTTGGGATGTTTTGGAACGCTGACTTCGTGGCAGGCCTCACCGATCGACATCGATACCTCTACTAAGTGCAGCACTCCGTGAGAATTGAAACGTCCCCTTAGAACAATTATACACGACTGTGGTTAAACTGACACACAATAGTTTTTAGCGCAACGCAATCTGACTTTCAATAATCCCTATAAGAGAATGGCCCTGACTACCATTAACCTATATGTTTCACAAATCACTTACCTCACAAAAATCTTCATTACTCGAACTACAGCAATACAGCGAGTGCCACTACTGCCAGCTAACTAAAAGATTCAAACTACAGAAGTCACTAACTACTGATAGGCACAGTTAGCAAATGAAAGATTTTAATAGAGAACAAACAATGTATTTACCTCACTAGTCATAATATATATAGCAGTTCATGACACCAATTCTTACAAATTTCAAAACTCCGCCATCTCTCTCCCCACGTCCACCACTGCAGGCGGCTCACCTGCAACTGCCTAACGCTACATGCTGTTAGCATCCAGCTGCCGCTGCCCGACACTACAATGGCAGACAACAATGCAAACTAGCCACAGACTGCGTACAGTACAGCCAGTGATTTTTCATACCGAGCGCTAAGCGGCGTTACCAATTAAAAAAAACCTAAACATCCTACCTACATAGCCCCCATGCTCCCCACAAAAAAAATTACAAATTGTTTTGGGCAGTGGCCAATACAGATTTGAAAATTTTTTTCATAATTACAATAACAAAGAAATGAAATGCACACACTTATCGATACAATGTTGGTCAAAAGCTAAAATTTTCTCACAGTCCATAAAGACAGTCCTGATCGTTCATCACAGTAAAATTGCAGTGTTTTTCTCAAAGTCTGAGCAATAAAAGAAATTGCTCTTGGAAGTAGTGGATTTCTAAGCAGTCTTGAAGAAGTAGTGTTGTCCTTCCAACGGACAGACAGTGCTGACTCTTGACATGCAGACAGTTAATGGGCCACAACAGAGCAAACCCACTGTAGTCCTGGTAGAGATTACGGTATTGGTGGGCCACCAGAGGTGCAGACCCACTGCAGTCCTTGTAGAAATAATGGTATTGGTGGGTCATCAAAGGTGCAGACCCACTGTAGTCCTTGTAGAGACGGCCAGCAGCCATCTGTTGCAATTGTGCAGGTGCACAATCACCATTGAAGAGGCTTGCAGAGAATACAGCATGTCCATAAACCACCACTTGTCCGCTCACAAAAATTGTTTTTGAAATGTCCTTAGAACCAGCAATGCTGTTATCCAGTCCCTTACTGAATTATTAACACACGTGCAAACACTATCAGTCCCTACTTCTCACATATTGTCCATATACTATGACCAACAGAAATGTGTGCAGTGAAATGTAATTTACAAGTTACTTAATTTGATGAACTGGTGTCAATTACAATTTTATAACATAAGAATACAATAGCAACGGTACAAAATATATCATTAAAGAACATAATAGTACAGATAACATTTGCAGTAATACAGGCTTTACAAAAGAATCGAAACAACAAATACATCAGTGTACAAAAAGTGTGACATAAGTACATACATAAAAGATCAGAATAACTCTTGAAACATCAACTTCACACATGAGCATTAAAACAAAACACACTAAATAATGTCTGAACATATTTACAAAGAAAATAACATAGTATTTGAAAAATTCTACAACATAAATCTTATTAGCTAAACACATAAAGACAGGAAAAAGACAAATACACAAGGGTACATAAACACATAGAGGGATAATACGAAAGGAAAGGACAGGGTTTGTTTTCAGGGTAACATTTGGTACTGGAGTCCAACCGAAAACGTCATTCCATAGATCGCCCCTCTTATTTCAGCATTTGCTCCAGCCAAAAAAAATCCTATCCAAGCATGCTTTCTGCATTCTGTTCTCATCCTCTTTCAAAAATAGTTTTCCTCCACTGTACACTACTTTTTTGGCCAAACCATTTTCTTATAGCTTCTCAATGCTTTTCTTCCAACTCATCATAGTTAGTTTCTTATATAGTCTGTCCCCTCTTAAGCTAACTTAAACCTACTGAGCTCAGATGCTAAACTAAGGGACGAGGCAATGCAGCAGCACAAAACAATAAATACAAACAGCAATGACAAAAAAATGCAAGTAAGCAAAGCAAGCAGCAATAAATGTAATAACTTACACCTAAACATGACAAAGCTGAAGCAGAAAAAATATTACAGTAAAAGTGTGTAATACCTATGTCACACCTTAACACTAGAGTGATGCATCACTAGAACATACGCTAGCAGATAAGTTACCAAATCGTAAAAAAAATTATTTTTGTAAGTCCTGTGAAGGGAAATGTCTATTTGTGCTCTCTTTTCTAAGGAAGTACATCATTAAATGATTCTTTACTAGGTCTGTAGACAGAAAGTAGTTATATAAGTACATGTATTAAATTTTAATTTAAACAATGTTGCGTTGCAACAAGAAACTAGATATTAAACAAAATAGGCAAAGCAAGGCGTGAAACGTCATTCGCTAGCCATAAGGCATTTCATAATGCAGTAAACAATCTTCCAGCTAGCAAGACAATAGACATGAGACGTTTCTCATCATTTCATTTCAGTAAATATCATAAATTAAGAACTCTACAATGTAATCATGTTTTCAAGTTTGAGGGTGTCGTATTTACGATGCTTTCTACAAAGGAATGTCAATAGCGAGGATAATGGCCTCTTTTTTTTTCTCCACCTGTGCCTCTGACAGGCACACACTAATGGCTTTTTTTTTCAGGCGCTTGTCGCGCAGCTGGGTGCCCACGACGCATTACATGCAGGTGGTCACTTACCTTTCTTACTGAAAAATTTACGACGTCAGTTTCGCTACAGTGACAGTCACATATAAAAATATTTTCACAGGTTGAGAATTTGCGTTACAAATCTGTAGAAACAAAATCCTTTAAATATAATAGTGTCCAAAAAAATTTCATTGGCATTGTAATACATTCACGCATTTACATACATTTCATAACTCTTAAAGTACGATTCTTGGTTTCCAACAACCTTTTGCACAAACCAGAGTTCCTAACCACTACTCATTATTCCTTGCTTTATTACACATATACATATTTGTCGACACTTCTTCAATATTTAATCATAAGAAATACATAGCATAATCAAATTCCTCACATAGCATCAGCCTATTGATCATAAACATACCACAACAGCGTAATACACATCGTCATCATAACATCATAAAACCTCAGCCAAATCTCAAAATCGTCGTGGCTTCCTATTTCAAAACCTAAAAAATTCTCTGCTCATGTCAAAAGTGTCATCTACCTCAAACATACTTTAAAAATCATGATCCCATACCAACTACATCATTCAAAGCTCTCATAATATCACAATGGTTCCGAAAAAATATGAACTGTTCACAAAGTACAGACAAAATACAATTTCATAAGTGTGAAGTTATCCAATGGTGCAATTACGTAAACATCTGTCACAGATGTAGTAAAATTAATATTTGTCTCTCTCAGTTAAATGATCAGATAGCTGTGTAATTCTGTGTTAGAGAAATATGGTACCGATGTGTAAAGTTGTATAAGCAAATACCATATTAGCTAAGGCTCCTTGTGCTTGCCAAACACATGGTACACAAAGTAAGCGTGAACCCCCCTGAGGATTAATGTAATTATATCCTCAGGTGCTACAGATTACAGCAATGGAATGAAATGTATCACGGAAAACCTTTGTATCATTGTACTTCAAATATCTTTAAAAATAAATGTTTTAAGTACAAAATTAATCACTGAAATACGCGTACTGTAGCGCTAAACTGTGCGTCGTGTTGTAAGATAATCTCTGTGGAAGTGTCGCAGTTATCGTCCTCCAAAAGCTGAGTTCTGCAGGAGTCAATGTACTTACCTCATGATAAACAAAAGTGAAATGCTTTGCGTATAGATATCGTAGTTACTACGCTTATTGCCGTGATGAAGTAAATACTGTACTTTAACGTATTGTTGTGCTACAGAAAAGGCTGTCTCATTGTAGCTATACCACAAAGTTACTACTAAAACATTTTTTTCTTTCCAGAAGAATTCAGAAAAACTGTGCAGATATAAAACAGATACACCGCGAAAGCAACATTGTAAACTGTCACTCATTAGTAGCGTCGTGATATAATCATGTAGCTGTCACATATACTAACCACTGTATCATCTGGTATCTCACAGAAAGTACTTTAAATCCAGAATGTCTTTTCAACTAAACCAAAATGTTGCATTAAAATCTCATTAACAGTATATGTTCTGAGTATGTAAGCCTTATAGTCGTTACGTAATCGTGCCACTAACAAGCAAGAATGTACAAGTAACAACAATGTGTCGTCTGTTCACTATAACAATGCATTTGTAATTTCTGTTTAAAATGTTCCCTAGGTTCTAGACTGGATAGTTAACTTCACAACATTGTTGCATGTTAAGTTTCTCAGTGTGACAAAGCATACTAGAAATGTGAAGTGAAATGTTTTATGGCAAAGACAAAGTTAAAAAGCAGATTATCTTTCAATAAACGGTTTTACATGTGAAATGTGGTGTAAACCTTTACACTTCCTAGTACGCAGAGTTAACTTGAACGCAATTATCATGCGGTATACGCCGGCAAAGAATATTGGAATTTTTCTCAAGGTTAGCGCCTATGTTATTTTCTATGAGCCAGCTGGCGCACGTGGCTGCCTGCGGTGCGAGTCATTGTCTGTCTCTTTGTTGGCGCGCGCCGTTATTGGGATTAGGAGACCTAACTTCTACAAATTCACCTTGCCGAGAGGGCCCAGCTCTGTTTGAATCCCGCCAGTTCTGATGCAATTCAGGTCTGTCGATATGATTATATCGTCTGTCGTCATGTCGGTAGTTCCTGTAGTTTCTTTCTTGTCGGTTACGTGGTGGAGAATTTCTCCCTGAATCGTAACTGCGCGCTGGACCGTTGCGTCTGAAGTTATTCCGTCTCCCTTGATAATAATTATTTTGGTTCCCGTATTGTCTGTTTCTCTGATTGTCTCTGTGACATTCATTACTACGGAAATGCGATCTTTCTCTGTAACTATTATTCTGCCAGTGGTTGTCATACGGGTGGTGTCTGTTTTGTTCACGATTTGTATTGTGAGAAGAGCCTTGTCGTGTCCAGTTATTATTTCTTTCATCGCTGAATTGCGTCGGATGTGACCTGTAATTGTTGTGTTCCTGTTTTCGTTTTCCGCAATTGTCAGTGTCAATTTCTAATTCTTGTAAGAGTCCCTGAAAAGCTTCAATGTCGTCTTTGCAACGGCCTGCCAAAATAATATGCTGTAAATGTTCAGGCAATTTGATTAAGCAAATGCGGATGAGTTCTGACCGGCTGTATGGGTTTGACAGGTACTGATTCTTGTGCAACATGTCTTCAAAATATTTCACAAGACTGAAAAATTCAGATTGTTCGAAATGTTTCATCATCATGATGCCATGTTTTACTCGGTCTTGTGTGGCTTGGGACCAATATGCTGAGAGGAAGGCATGGTAAAATTCTCCTTCACTGTGGCAATCGTGAATGATCGATCGCATTCTTACAGCTGGTTCATTCTCCAAGTAGCCACACATAAATTCTAATCTGTGCTCTAGTGACCAGTTGGGAGGAAAACAATGAGAGAATTGATGGAGCCACGCTTGTGGATGAATGTCGTTGCCAGAATTCTTAAATGTTTTGAATTTACGTGTAGTAATGAACAGCCTATAGTCAAAATCATCGTGTCGGCGGGTCGCATATCGGTCATTGTTACGTCGTTTCGGCGGTTCCATCTCAAAATTCGGTGTACTTTGCCAATTTCTTTCATAATCTCCAAAGTGCCCTGTGTTGTTATTTTGTGGCAGTTCCGTATTTTTATGTCCCTCTTCCCGTATTGGAGTGCGAGTGTCCTCTGAAATACGTAATTCTTGTATTACCTGTGTCAGCTGATCTTGTACTTCCCGGATTTCTCTTTGGTGTTGCGTATTAATTTGATTCTGATTTTGTTTGAATTTCCTAATTGATTCGCACTCTTCTGTATCATTCAGATCATCATCTACCTTTGTAGATAAGTTAGTGAACTGATCTGAAAGTTCGGCTACTTTCTCCGATAGTGAACACATTTCCTCAGTGTGTTTTTCTCAACCAAGTTTCAGAGTGTCCATTTGTGTTGAAATCGAATCTACTGTGACCTTTAAGTTTTCCTGAGTTCTTGCAAGTTGCGTAACCGAATCGGTGGATGCAACTGAGTCCATTTTAGCTTTCAAGGTGTCGTGATTTTCACGAACAATAGTTTGCAGTTCTTTTATGGCTGCTTCATGATTCTGTAATGCATTTTCATGCCGCGAAAACATAGGTTGAAAATGCTCACAAATTTGTGTTTTTACGTCATTACAGATTTTTTGGCATTTCGATTCAATGTTATGTAACTCAGTAGTTAAATCTTCACGTGTTTGTTCAAGTGTGGTGTCTAACTTCCGAAGATTTTGTTCCATTGTGTCTAACTTTTGATGCTTTTGCTGTGTTTGTCTCTGATTTTGTTCCATTGTGTCTAACTTTTGAAGATTATGTTCCATTGTGTCTAACTTTTGAAGCTTTTGCTGTGTTTGTCTCTGATTTTATTCCATTGTGTCTAACTTTTGAAGATTTTGTTCCATTGTGTCTAACTGTTGCTGTGTTTGTCTCTGGTTTTGTTTCATTTGTTGCATTAATTGCAATAATAATGTATTAGTGTCTGGAATCTGATCCTCTATGCTTTTCGGCAGTGCATTTGCACCGGCAACATTCACAGTTTGACAAGCAGAAAATGTGTCTCGACTTATTTGAGAAAACGGTGAGGACGCAAAACCTGAATCTACAGTATTTGCAAGATTGTGTCCTCTCATATAGGATTCCTGACGCGAGCTGTTGCCGACCGATCGATCGATAATGCTTCCCTGTTCACTAACTGTTTCACTTCCTATACCATTATTTGCAGCCCGCTCCATTTCCCTATGCACTATTACCAAATTACTACTTCGAACATTTGTGAATTCATTACATGGTAGCGCTAACACATTGCTTTCGTCTTCACTGTCATTTCTCAGTTTACTTTGTAGCCTAGTATTACGTTTTTCACACGCCATTATTGTCACAATATTTCACACGATAACACAGAAAAGCACAATTTGAAGAGCAAAAATAAGAGAACACATTAACATAGCACTGAAAATATCTAGTTAATTGCAAGCGAAGCTGCGAAATACTTGGTGCAAATCTACATGCATGCCACAACTGTTCTACTGTTCAACAATGAAAGACTGCAACTACAAAGGAAATTCTCTGTATGATTACGCGCTAGCAATAAACAAAGGCTACACTAACTACACAAACTACAAGAAAAAATCAGAAGATTCCAGTGAGTTATCCTTGGCTAAGGGTCGCCATATGAAACGTCCCCTTAGAACAATTATACACGACTGTGGTTAAACTGACACACAATAGTTTTTAGCGCAACGCAATCTGACTTTCAATAATCCCTATAAGAGAATGGCCCTGACTACCATTAACCTATATGTTTCACAAATCACTTACCTCACAAAAATCTTCATTACTCGAACTACTGCAATACAGCGAGTGCCACTACTGCCAGCTAACTAAAAGATTCAAACTACAGAAGTCACTAACTACTGATAGGCACAGTTAGCAAATGAAAGATTTTAATAGAGAACAAACAATGTATTTACCTCACTAGTCATAATATATATAGCAGTTCGTGACACCAATTCTTACAAATTTCAAAACTCCGCCATCTCTCTCCCCACGTCCACCACTGCAGGCGGCTCACCTGCAACTGCCTAACGCTACATGCTGTTAGCATCCAGCTGCCGCTGCCCGACACTACAATGGCAGACAACAATGCAAACTAGCCACAGACTGCGTACAGTACAGCCAGTGATTTTTCATACCGAGCGCTAAGCGGCGTTACCAATTAAAAAAAACCTAAACATCCCACTTACAGAATGGGTGGCCATTTCCCAAGAAAACTTCCAGCACCTGATTGAATGTATGCCTGCGAGAGTGGAAGCTGTCGTCAAGGACAAAGGTGGGTCAACACCATACAGGATTCCAGCATTACCGATGGAGGGTGCCACGAACTTGTAAGTCATTTTCAGCCAGGTGTTAGGCTGTCAGAAGAGTTGCATGGCCTTTCTTGATTGAAGGAACAGTTACAGATGTGAAGTAACTTACTACGGTGAACGAACGAATTTTATCAGCTGTTCACCAGCTGAAACAAGATGAAGACTTTTCTTCTAATAAGACTGTGCACAGTCACATTACCATCGTGTCGTGGGGCAATTTCTGACTGAAACATTGGTTGAGAGATGGATAGGACGAGGAGGTGTTGAGTTTCCACCCGATCTCCCGATAAAAAGTCGTTAGACTTCTTTCTGTGGGGAACTCTGAATGACAGCGTCTACATAAAAACACACATAAAGTACGCTGGATGACAAGAGACAGGCGACTGCGACTGCCTGCGAAGCCATTCCAATGGCAACATATGTGTGTCCATCTTTTGCGTAGCATTGCAGGAGCTCTATTGCTGGCGATGGAGGACACTTTGAACGTCTTCAACAGGAAAACATCATCTTTAGTTTCGTAACCATCTATGTGGCTTAAAAATTCTTAGTTTTTGTTATTTTCTTTCGAGTTATTAAAGTTTGAACACGGTGAATCCCATTGTGGGACATCCTGTATGTACGTCGATGTCTGTACGAGTCCTGCTCAAATGCTAAAATAAAAACACCTTCTTACTACAAAGTTACAATACGCTAACGATGAAAGGTCGAAATAATTATCAGGAACATTGACATAATAAATAATTTACTTAAGCCATTCTGTGGCGACCTATTGAGCAACACTGGGACTCCAAGCTTAGTCCAGTAACGCAGGTGGCTGTGTATAACGATTTTCAGTGGTGAAAAGAGTTTTGAAGAATAGGTTTTCAATCTAAAAATCACATTCAAATAAGAAGGGTAGCGTAAAGCCCTGTTTGAACGCCGTATTTGGACAGACTGAAGACATGGAAAAATAAATCTTCCATGGATCACAGGTTTTGTGTCAAAGAAAAGGCATGCGCACAGTAGATGACACAGAGTTCGCCGTAGCGGTGAGAGGCCAGGCTGCCCCATTGTGCCGGTGCGTGTGTGCATGTGGGTGGGTGGATGGGTGGGTGGCTGCGGTTGAGTGGGTGGGTGGTCGGTGAGTCACAGAATAAAGAACAGTTCAGATAGGGTGCAAGTGGGCGCCAGGGCATAGTGGATTAGACTACGCGTATATGCGTAACAGTCGCTCGTAAGGTGTGCAGTAAATTATGACAGCAGCGGGCAATACACATAAATCCCGGGAACAGGGCGAATGCTGATCGTTACGGCTAGGCTAGAAAGATAGCGCAGACGGCCAACAGTAAATAATGCCCGGCGGAGCGTTAACCTTGCAGACCGCTACTCATACAACACTCCGGCGAGATCTTTATATTACGGCGCATGAAATTTGCTGCACGCGAGACAAATGCTGTTCGCCACAACAGGCTCCTCTCGCCGGTGGAGAATGAGGTCACTTCGGCATAAACGCGTTCTTATTTGTCGCCTTACGATTACAGATAATCCACAAGCGATCATGTTATCTCTAGTCACACAAGGGCAGATTTGTGCAAGGATCAGTGTCTTGTACCTACATGTGAAACGTTCATAGATTCATAGAAACGACGTTGAAAATCAAATGTCGTGTATAACATAACCTACAAAGGCTATACGCTATATCCGCAGTAACATACGAGACACAGTCATACGTAGAGAGGGCGTCGCAAGTCAAGGCCAGTCTCCAGAGCCAGTAGCATAGTTCAGGTCAGTCGCAATAGAGGGCGCACACAAATTGGACTGTGTTATGCTTCCGCCTTTCGTCACCCAAATAGCTCCCATCAAGTGGAGATCCATCCGCTAAACGGGGATATAAGCGGACGTGTTGCTCCACTCAAACAGGGCGCCCTAACTCCTTTGGTGTATCGCAAGTGTCGGTACTCGGCCCGATTCTGTATACGTTGTACAGGCAGACATACCCTAACACCACGAGAGAAGTCTGCCTCATACGCTGATGCCGTGGCCTTGTGCTCCAAATGCCTTAAGCGCGAAAATGTGATTTTTCAGTCGGTTTTATCTCGGATGCTACTGATCGCAGAAAGAAGGGGTGAAGTGTTTCGGATAGTTCTTGGCCTAGCAAACGTTTTTATACCCATCGTCTACGTTAGATATCCTACAGTACAGCGTCAAAATTTAAACACTACATACTTCCTCCAGCCCAGGCGAATTGAGTAAATCGGCTGGTTATTATGCGTTATGTGGGGTCCAGCGTAAGACTTACACAGCTTACAGAAGTACCATCTGTTCATGGGCGATTGCTTAGGTGATCCCGAGAAACCATGGTTTCTGGAAACCAGGAGTACCAACAATGACATCCTGCTCGCGTAGATGTGCGTGACGAGTAACGCTTGGGTATTGTTAACATAAAATAGCAAGACAGTTCCTTCAGCGAGAAAAGGGTGGCCATTTCTATAATTTATGTTCATGATAAATCGTCGACATTTTTACTGCAACTTCTAAAGATGACGTTCTCTAGAAATTTCGAAATTTTTTCGGTATGATCATTCTTTACAGAGATCCAAAGGTTCAAAGTAACCGTATTTATGCAGAAAACCACAAAAACAGTTTTTAGCCGTTTAAGCATCTTGGGCCGGTTACTATCTAAAAACTAATCATAGAAAAGCCCCAAATTTTAACCGTACAGTCCTTAGACATTTACCTAGAAACCCTATTTTCCCATTTTCGAAAATCTTTATCCGTTATCACGATACACCCGAAAAACCGTGTTTCTTGGGTACCGAAAGTACCAGTTGTGGGGATTGCCACTTCTATAATTTCTGTTCATGGGAAATCGATGAAATTTTTATCATATGTTCTTAAGATGATGCTCTCGGGGAACCTTGAAATTTCTTTCGATATCTTTATTCATTGCCGAGATCCGAAGGTTCAAAGTTATCAACTTATGCGTGTAAAATATACACGTTATATCTAGTCTGAGGTGTAAATGTAGTTTCAACTCATGTACTGAACACATGGAAAGGGTTCTGGGGTCATCGAAAGGATTCCGAGGTCACCAAACGAAGTATTTCGTAGCCATTCTTTCAGCCAATAAGACTTTATGACGCGCTGTCTGCGTATAATGAGCACTTCGCGGCTATACAGGCACTCATGACCTGGAAACTATTCGACGGTGTCGCCTGGGGGCATAAGCACCTTACAGAAAATTGTTTTGTAATACGAAATTTCTTGGTACACTGCAGATGTAGCCTACAGATGTTATACATTTGCATGTGAAGCGGTGTAAAGTAAACTCGCAATGGATAGGACACGATTTCTTTGAACTTCCGTTGTTTGTTGTTTATGTGTCTCTAAACATAAAAAGTCGTTTTACGTAAACAGCACATCTTGCTGCTGCAGGGAAAAAGGGAAACAGCGGAAAAATGCTCCTTTCGGAGCACGAAAAAGGCGAATATGTTGCTCTTTAGAAGACTCTCACGGGAAAGTGAGGAACCAGTTGCTCGATTCTCATTCCACCTTCCTCATCAAAACTTTTTGGCATACGAACAGATTCGCAATTCTTATGCAGAAAAAGAAAGGCAGAAAGACATTAATGGTGGAAGAGAGAGGAGACAGTGCCACTGGGTGAGAAAGAGTGGCGACAGTGATAGTGGGGGAGAGAAAGTGGCGGTTAAAGATAAAGGTAGGTGGATGAAGACAGTAGCAGTGGGAGACAAAGAGAGAGAAGATGAAACTTCCTGGCAGATTAAAACTGTGTGCTGGACCGAGACTCGAACTCGGGACCTTTGTCTTTCTCGGGCGAGTGCTTTACCAACTGAGCTACCCAAGCACGACTCACGATACGCCCTCACAGCTTTAATTCCGCCAGTACCTAGTCTCCTACCTTCCAAACTTCACAGAAGCTCTCCTGCGAACCTTGCAGAACAAGGAAGGTAGGAGACGAGGTACTGGCGGAATTAAAGCTGTGAGGACGCATCGTGAGTCGTGCTTGGGAGCTCAGTTGGTAGAGCACTTGACCGCGAAAGGCAAAGGTCCGGAGTTCGAGTCTCGGTCCAGGACACAATTTTAATCTGCTAGGAAGTTTCATGCCAGTTCAGAGGGAAAATTTCATTCTCGAGAGAGAAGATGTTAATGGTCACTGAGAGACGGTGGCAGTAAACGAGAAAGAAAAATGGACGGAGATAAAAGCAGTGGGAGTAAAAGAGATAGAGGACAGTGGAAATCAAAAATACAGATGAGTGGAGCCGTTACATTGGCTTGGAATGGTGGGCCTGAAATCTCTCAGGGCGACAAACTTCAACACGTAGGTATAAGGCAGGGCGCATTTTGGACCGAAATTTTAAACATTAGGATGTAGGGAAAGTAGTAAGTTGCACCACCAGAGTTTATGTGCTGCTGAAGAATGGTGGAGACAGTGGCAGTGGGAAAGAAAGGCAAAAGGAGACAGTGTGAGTGATACAGGAAACGGTGACAATGGGATATACTGCAAATCAATGAGAGAAAAATGAGACAATGTGAGGGAAACACATAGACAGCGGTAGTGAGACGGAAGTGCCGGGTATCCTTGGTAAAATGATTTAGAATATTCTGTGTTGAAAGAGCGGGAATATGTTCGCATAGCAAACTTTTTTGTGAGGAGGGCGGAATAAGGGGAGGAGGAGATTAGTGTTTAACGTCTCATCGACAACCTGGGCGGGGTAAGAACTGAGGCAGCTTGTTCCCAACATTTCTGTCAGAGTCTTTTAAAGAGGAGCAGATTCGCCTTTTTTGTGTTCCGACAGACATATCTTGGAAGCACAGTAACTGAAAACTTGAGGTGTCACCAGGAGAAGAAACTCGAATTGCCATAGCGAAGGAGGCATTCAACAGAAAGAGGAAACTGCTATGTGGCAAATCAGATAAAGGTCTAAGGAAAAGGCTTAGAAAGTGTTTTGTCAGGAATGTGGCACTATATGGAGCAGAAACATGGACGATGAGACGATGAAAAAAAGGGGAGAGGATAAGCTGGATGGAAAGATTGAATAATGAGTTGATAAGAGAAGATGTCTGCTGAAGAAAGGGAAAAGAACTGTTTGGGACATTCATTGAGAAGGGAGTGATTGCTAACAGATGCTTTGGAAGGACTGGTTTGTGGAGAAGACTGAGAGAAAGATGATAGACGACATAAAGGAAAGAAGAAATTATGCGGACCTGAAGAGGATGGCGGAAGACCGGACTGCATGGAAAACTACCATGTGAAAAAGTTGCGTTTTAGCAGAACACTAATGATGATGATGATGTTTGGTTTGTGGGGCACTCAACAGCGTCGTCATCAGTGCCCATACAATGTCTCAATTTTTTCACAGTCCAGTTTTCATCACTCTCCATCTAGTCACTGTCACGAATGATGATGATGAAATGATGAGGAACACTAATGTCTTTTTTTGTGGTTTTAGGGACCGACAGAAGCGTTTTTCAGGTGGTGTTCACACAGTACAGCGAAAGCTTCGGATGGCGGAAAACTGAGTCGGTGAGTGGGCGACAAATGGCGGCCAGCGCCCCAAACAAAACGCAGGCCACCATCATTTCGAAGAGGTTGCTATCAGCTGCTTTGTCGCCCGTCGTAGTTAGAGGAACAGCAGTAAACTGGGTACCATCCTTCCGATACCTCCACGTTAAGCTGGACAGGCGTCTGACGCGGTGCTAACACACGGAAGAAGGTGGTGGTAGTGCCCTTGGATGACTCAATGACTTATTTCCAGGTCGCAACTCACACTCTACGACGCCCACCCACGCCTGTCTTTTTATCTACAAGTGCCTCATATGACCTCTCCTGGAGTATGCAGCATCTGCTTCGGGCAATGCTGCCGACACCGACATCCAATGCCTGCAACGATTTCAGAACAGGACTCTGCGACTGGCTCTATACCTTCCTCGGGGGTATCCGTCACGAGAATTGCACCTTTTGGCTGATGTACCGAGACTGAAAGGAAGTTCTACCAACAGACTGCTAGCGTTGAAAATATACGTCAGAAAGTTGGGCAATAAAGGCGAGTACCGGCTCTGCAGCATAAACTGTTAAGTTAAGAGTTCCCAGTACTGAAGCTCGCGTCGTCGTCGTCGTCGTTAATCAGACTGAGTGTATCAACAGTTAGGCTGACAGTAACAATGCCGCGCCTGAAAGCAACTTTAGGACTACGCTACAGTCGACGCCTAGAAGAGTCCAACTAGACGTTGTACTAGTTACGTTATTCACCGGTCACTGGATTCATGACTAGAACACTGTTCATAGACAGACAAGTGCAAGTGAACTTTGAGCAACACTGCCAAGCGCTATCTTCACATTCGTGTTAAGTAATTTATTTCAATTTAATAAATTATTGTAAATCGTTGTTGGCAACGGCCTTGCCGCAGTGGATAGACCGGTTCCCGTGAGATCACCGAAGTTAAGCGCTGTCGGGCGTGGTCGGCATTTGGATGGATGACCATCCAGGTCGCCATACGCTGTTGCCATTTTTCAGGGTGTACTGAGCCTCGTGATGCCAATTGAGGAGCTACTCGACCGAATAGTGGCGGCTTCGGTCAAGAATACCATCATAACGGCCGAGAGAACGGTGTGCTGACCCCTCCTATCCGCACCCTCCACTGAGGATGACACGGCGGTCGGATGGTCCCCGTAGGCCACTCGTGACCCGAAGACGGAGTGCTTCTTCATTGTAAATCATTGTTAATCTGTGTTGCCATAATTTCCGCCGTAGCTGCCTAACACTGTTTGGCTCTGTGTACAGTTTCTTTGCGCTTGCAGGCCACCTCAATGACAGCAAGTACTTTCTGTGGAAGGTGGTTTTCTTCCTCTCCCATTTATGCCTGGGCGCAAGTAAATTCGGTGAATACAATGCTGCAAAAACGAAACAAAGTTGAAGACACTTTTATGGACATGAAAGACGAAGTAAATAATGGTTAGCTAACAGATGTAATACTGCAAGAATAAATTCACAGAGCATTGAAAAACCTATGTCTAAATAAATCACTTGGTAATACGATCTTCCTTCAGAAATAATACGATAGTTGTAGAGTCAGCCACGCAAAACTATTCCATGTGGTTACGATACAGGAAATACCCTCAGACTTCTAGAAGAATTGTAAGCAGTACTCCTATCTTTGGTATTGATGATGATGAAGTCCCATACTCCTGGACAGAGCGTAGGGGAGCGATACGCAAGACCCTAGTGGAGGTTGTTTGCCATTGCCTTCCTCCGACCGTAATGGTGATGAATGATGATGATCTTTGGTATTATGCTATAATAAATCATACTCCTTACTCATCGCAGCTTTCTGGAATTTTTGAAGTTAATCGCGCCTTTTCTCGCTGAAGGAACTGTCTTGCTATTTTATGTTAACAATACCCAAGCGTTACTCGTCACGCACATCTACGCGAGCAGGATGTCATTGTTTTGAGATACGTACGTAACTGTCGCATGTAGCCGCTTCGCGCATAAATCGTCTGAAGAATTTTCTAATGAATTGTTAATGAGATTGGAAGTACGACGTCGGTTCATAGGGTAAAAACAACTTATAATTCGGTTTATCCGCGGAAAGGCACGCTGAATTATTTATGAATCTGTGGCCGAAACAGCACCGTTGTTGGTCATTAACTTCAGCTGGCGGAACGTATTAATATTTGAGCAGTTACGGAAAGGCTTCTGCTAGCAGTGACGACCTGTTGAATTAATGTGGAGATGCAGTGCACTAATCGTTACTTCAGCATGAATGTGAAATGAGGTTAACAACTACTACAAGAACGGTTGAACATGGGTATTGTTACGGAGAGTGTTACGTAGCGAAAGGATCATATAACGAAGCAGTACCGAGCGAGGTGGCGCAGTGGTTAGCACACTGGACTCGCATTCGGGAGGACGACGGTTCAATCCCGTCTCCGGCCATCCTGATTTAGGTTTTCCGTGATTTCCCTAAATCGTTTCAGGCAAATGCCGGGTTGGTTCCTTTGAAAGGGCACGGCCGATTTCCTTCCCAATCCTTCCCTAACCCGAGCTTGCGCTCCGTCTCTAATGACCTCGTTGTCGACGGGACGTTAAACACTAACCACCACCACATAACGAAGCAGTATCGACTTGTACTGTAATTATTGCAAAATGGCATCTCACATTTTCTAATTGAGGAACTATAATAACTGAATAGTGTAAGGCAGACGTTTTCGTATTAGGCCACATGGTCACGTTTATATTTTCATAATAACGAAGCTTGTTATCCCTGTAAATCTCCCGTACTCGAGTCCGACAGCCACAAAATTAATCACCTAAATTTGTTAGAGGAGCTGCAGAGGAAGAAATAATTCCAGTTCCATAGAAGGCAAGTGCTGGCAGGTGCGGACATTACAGAACTACCAGTTTAGTAAGACATGGTTGCAAAATAATCGAAGGACAGGTATAGATAGTCTGGGTTCCGGAAAAATAGACTTAGAAGATTGGTTGAGTAAAGATAAACCAACGTTTACAGAATTTTTAGATTTACAGAAAACTTTTGATAATGCGCAATGGACTGCTGCCTTTGAAATTTGGAATGTAGTGGGGGATGAATTACAGTAAGTGAAAGTTTATCTATAACTTTTACGGAAACCAGACTGTGGTTTACAACGATATGTTTACGTAATGTGTATACATAAACATACGTTATAAACGTCTCCGTTCGTAGTCGCTAATTATAACAATATGCTTCTTTTGTGCTGCAACATATAGCTATAATCAGCGGTGGAAATATATTTGCAAACGCCGACCGTGTGTGGCTGTCTCTTGTTGGATCGTCTGATCAGTCGGAAGTTGCATTGCAGAGGAGAGTAAATACCTATTCAAAATATAATTACTTTTGGATAGCTCAACATGAATTTCCTAAGGGACCGTAGTTTATCATGCATTTACCAGTAGAATGTCGCGCGGAGAAAATATTTCGCCGCATACAACTTCCGTCCGATTTCGACGAAAGAATTCGTGACTGTGAACTCTCTATTTGGCAGAAACATAAAGAAAATTAAATAACTTCATGAAGGAGTGAGACATACATACTATATTAAATAAATAGTCCATACACCAATTCCATTTAAATCTGAATTTATGGCAATTAATAGATGAACTCACACTACAATGAAGAATTTTAACATGGATGCCGTTTTGACTGGCGCTTCTCTTCTCGTAATGACAATAAATCCTTTGACGTTTTCACATACGCGTCGCACAATAAATATACTGCTATGCAGTATTGCACTTTTACTTTACACTAAAATATTATTATTTTAACGATAATTATACGGCGGCAAGACATGCGCGTCCGACACAAGTTACAAGAGACAAGAGAAGAATGAGTAACTGTTCATCGAGAATATCTCGTACATAAAAAAAAGAAATGTGTAAAAGTGTTCTTCTTCTGTCCGTTTTTCGCGCCGCGGTTTTCAAAGTTAATAACTCACTGCATCTCTGACGGCGCTTCGACAATAAACAAGTTACGTCACAGGTCGTTCACCTTTTACATTCTCGCAACATTATTTGCTAACTGTAGCTGTTGCCGAGCGACTGCTCGATTAGTGAATGATTTAAAATAAGGCAATCACATAATGTTATAATGTTACAGGTTCAGTAACGAAAGCAGAAATTGAGAATGGAGTGACAGAGCCGTAGTATATCCCCTATTTTATCCAATCTGTACATCAAGCAACCTCTAGGGGAAACCAAGGAGAAAGTTGTAAAGGGAATTAAACTTGAGAGAGAAGAAATAAAATCTTTCAGGTCTGTCGATGTCATTGTAATTCTGTAAAAGATGGTGAAAGGGGTTATACGATGAATACCAATAAAAATAAGACAATGCTAATGGGATTTAATCAAATTAAATTACGTGATGCTGAGGGAATTTCATTAGGAAACGAGACACTTTTAGTGTCTCGTTTCCTAACTAACATGGAACTCATAACATACTGTTGTTGTTGTGGTCTTGAGTCCTGAGACTGGTTGGATGCAGCTCTCCATGCCACTCTATCCTGTGCAAGCTTCTTCATGTCCCAGTACTTACTGCAAACTATACATCCTTCTGAATCTGCTTAGTGAATTCATATCGTGGTCTCCCTATAATATTTTTACCTCCACGCTGCCCTCCAATGCTGAATTTGTGATCCCTTGATGCCTCAGAACAAGCAAACATTCTTCCCAAACATCATTCATGGAAACCTTAATATACAGTGCTATAAAAATTATCCTCTGCCATGCATTTACTCAGTGATTCATAGAATATATGTGTAGACGTTGATGAATAACTGTGCCTTTCAGTAAGGGTGGGACGGGGAGTTGGCTAGTAGGACTGCATACTGACTCTTCTTGAGACAAGTAAAGTGGTCATATCCGAAAATGTCGTTTAAGGACATTTTTATACCTTTTTTTATCAGTATTAACTCCTGTGAACACCCTGTATACACGCAAAGACGAGTGAGCGTTCAGCTGCACATAGTTAACCAACAAATATTCTAATTTCACAAGCTGCGACAAAAATGGTGACTGAACGCGTTTCTTATATTCATATCTCGAGTGTATTGAGTGCAGCCACGTTTGAAGCTGCAAAACATGGATAAAATTATTTTGAATTTGCCCTGCCAGGCACTGAAAGCAGTGTACTCATTCAAGAATTACAAAATAAAACTCATGAAAGACAGCGGTAGTATTGAGTTCACCAAAGAATGTCTGGCATGTGATTTTTGACCTAATTATGTCAAAGTGATCATAAAAAACAAGTCTGCTGCAGCCCGATTGCCAAAAGGAATTGTGAGATAATGTAGACGACGTTAGAAGTAAAATCGCAGTATAAGAAGAAAGAAAATATTATAAAAGTGCTGTTATAACACATATTTACAATTAGCTAATACACTACACCCATTAGAACTAACAGCTCCTGAGGAGTATTTTGAAATTATTGTAAACAAATTGCAAACTGAAATCACGCACAGGCTCAAAAAGAAATTAGAAGCCATGCGAGTAAAACTGCATCAGCAGCGAGACAACCAACCATCCAAAAAAACAGTGTTTTATGAAAGAGTCATTAACCAAACTGATATCACCTTCAGTGAAAAAGAACAACATCTATTCAAGAAAGGACTAAAGCACAATGTAAAACCCAGAATAAGTGACAATTACCTTAATAGCTTCATCATACACACTAAAAAAGCAGACTAATTTAGCTGACCTGAATAACATTGAACAGACTGAACTAGAACACAAGATAACTAAAAATATTCAGAAAAACGCAAGTAACCATAGCGAAACCCCCAAAGCAGTTTATCAATAGAGAACGCTAATAAACAGCATATACATGAAATTCAATGATAACAATGCCATGATTCTGGAAGCTGACAAAAGCAACTCTGTTGTAATTATAAACAGATGAATATGTCACTAAAACCCTAACATTATTTTCCGAAAATAACGTAACAGAGCTCAAGCAAGAACCAACTATAAAATTCCTAAACGAAATCAGAAAAATGGTTAATAAATGCAATTTCCTCTTCAAAGAAAAACAGGCAAAAACATACATTTTAATGAATCCCACAGCCCCAAGACTGAGAGCTCAACCTAAGACCCGTAAACCCCAAGTTCCATTGCGGCCTATTGTTAATTATAGGAATACACCTGCTTCCAAAGTCTCCCAATTACTTAACAAAGTTCTCAAACAGCACTATGCATTTGATAAATCATACTCAGTTAAGAACAAAAAGGAATAAGCAACTAAAATTAAAGACATAAATACACTCCTGGAAATGGAAAAAAGAACACATTGACACCGGTGTGTCAGACCCACCATACTTGCTCCGGACACTGCGAGAGGGCTGTACAAGCAATGATCACACGCACGGCACAGCGGACACACCAGGAACCGCGGTGTTGGCCGTCGAATGGCGCTAGTTGTGCAGCATTTGTGCACCGCCGCCGTCAGTGTCAGCCAGTTTGCCGTGGCATACGGAGCTCCATCGCAGTCTTTAACACTGGTAGCATGCCGCGACAGCGTGGACGTGAACCGTATGTGCAGTTGACGGACTTTGAGCGAAAGCGTATAGTGGGCATGCGGGAGGCCGGGTGGACGTACCGCCGAATTGCTCAACACGTGGGACCGAGGTCTCCACAGTACATCGATGTTGTCGCCAGTGGTCGGCGGAAGGTGCACGTGCCCGTCGACCTGGGACCGGACCTCAGCGACGCACGGATGCACGCCAAGACCGTAGGATCCTACGCAGTGCCGTAGGGGACCGCACCGCCACTTCCCAGCAAATTAGGGACACTGTTGCTCCTGGGGTATCGGCGAGGACCATTCGCAACCGTCTCCATGAAGCTGGGCTACGGTCCCGCACACCGTTAGGCCGTCTTCCGCTCACGCCCCAACATCGTGCAGCCCGCCTCCAGTGGTGTCGCGACAGGCGTGAATGGAGGGACGAATGGAGACGTGTCGTCTTCAGCGATGAGAGTCGCTTCTGCCTTGGTGCCAATGATGGTCGTATGCGTGTTTGGCGCCGTGCAGGTGAGCGCCACAATCAGGACTGCATACGATCGAGGCACACAGGGCCAACACCCGGCATCATGGTGTGGGGAGCGATCTCCTACACTGGCCGTACACCTCTGGTGATCGTCGAGGGGACACTGAATAGTGCACGGTACATCCAAACCGTCATTGAACCCATCGTTCTACCATTCCTAGACCGGCAAGGGAACTTGCTGTTCCAACAGGACAATGCACGTCCGCATGTATCCCGTGTCACCCAACGTGCTGTAGAAGGTGTAAGTCAACTACCCTGGCCACCAAGATCTCCGGATCTGTCCCCCATTGAGCATGTTTGGGACTGGATGAAGCATCATCTCACGCGGTCTGCACGTCCAGCACAAACGCTGGTCCAACTGAGGCGCCAGGTGGAAATGGCATGGCAAGCCGTTCCACAGGACTACATCCAGCATCTCTACGATCGTCTCCATGGGAGAATAGCAGCCTGCATTGCTGCGAAAGGTGGATATACACTGTACTAGTGCCGACATTGTGCATGCTCTGTTGCCTGTGACTATGTGCCTGTGGTTCTGTCAGTGTGGTCATGTGGTATCTGACCCCAGGAATGTGTCAATAAAGTTTGCCCCTCCTGGGACAATGAATTCACGGTGTTCTTATTTCAATTTCCAGGAGTGTACTCCTGCAGGTGCCAGGGTCGCCTCTTTTAATGTAACTAACCTATTTACAAATGTACCAACTGAAGAAACAACAGACACAATTTCTGAAAACTTCATAAAATATAAAAAATTGTCAATTGCAGAATATCAGAATTCAAAGACATATTGCAGCTAATATTGTCCCACAATTACTTTACATTCAATAGGAAAGTTTACCAACAGAATGAGGGTCTTGCCATGGGCAGTAGCATATCACGTTTTCCGGCAGACATATTTCTCAATCATCTGGTAAGTAAGTTCTTTAATGAAAACAATAGATTCAAAAGTAAAATAATATATTACTGGAGAGTTCTTTCTTGCTTATTCTCATCACTTACGACTTTTCATACTTGTATTTATTTTCATTCTATACTTGTTGCCCCTTCTAGCAATACTGCTCAACATCCTCTCTAGCTCCTCTTCTGATTCCTCTACCACTGTTTGGTCTTTTGCATTACTTTACAAGTAAATAGAATACAAGGTGTTTGTAATTATTTAGAAGTAACTTTTAATTGAAAAAATGGAGAACAAATTACAGATATATTTGATGGAGCACTTAATGCAGTGTTTCTTCAATTTTTATTCCAGCCTAACACTGTTAGTTCCCAAAGTTCGCACTAGGTGGTATGCGCGAATTAGCTATTCCAACAGTCGTCACTGAGTTGTATAAAGGTGCAGAAGATTTGCAGTGTTGTTTATGGTTTCATGAACCCAAGTCCACTACTACAGTTCAGAGAAGATTCGAGACTAATTACTGCAAGCCACCACCTGAAAGCAGAAGTGTTATTAACTGGTACGATCGTTTCACACAGGACACTGGGTCAGGGTGAGCCAGCAGTCTCTGACTCAGCAGCTGTAATACTTCAGCAGTCTTACCTTCCACACTGTAACACTTGGCATATTCAACTCTAAGCTGGCACGTCTTTACTCGGACTACGGATGTAGTTGCTGTGTCAGAGACTGTAGGCCGACTCTGAATGGCGTCCGATGTGAAACGTAGCTAGTTCTGGCGAAGCGATGGTACCAACAGTTTGCCTCTGATGTGGTGGCTTGCGACAGTTAGACCTGAATTGTCTTCCAACTGTAGTAGCGGATTAGGATTCATGAAAGCATAAACAACACTGCGCACGCACCACACCATTGTTTGACTCCACAATGACTGTTGGAGTTATACATTGACGAAAGCCACCTAGCCATAATGTCGGTGGCTAACAGTGTTGGGCAGGAATAAAATTTGAAGATATACTGTATTCAGCGCAGTATCTGTGGTTTCACCGCCAGACACCACACTTGCTAGGTGGTAGCCTTTAAATCGGCCGCGGTCCGTTAGTATACGTCGGACCCGCGTGTCGCCACTATCAGTGATTGCAGACCGAGATCTAGTCTAGAGAGACTCCCTAGCACTCGCCCCAGTTGTACAGCCGACTTTGCAAGCGATGGTTCACGGTCTACATACGCTCTCATTTGCACAGACGACAGTTTAGTATAGCCTTCAGCTACGTCATTTGCTACTACCTAGCAAGGCACCATATTCTTCAAGAATGTATTCCGAACAGATAATATTGTGAATCATGTACCGTCAAGAGCGACTTTCATCATTAATGGATTAAAGTTAAGTATCAAAGTAATAACGTCCGCTTACTGAATTCTAATTCCTTGTCATGTTCCAGACCTCACGTCAGTATAGTCCTTCCCTCCTCACGCCAGCCTGCGTGAGCTAAAACGCGTGCATTTCGGCCACCACTAGTAACATTGTGTTGGCTCTTCTGCCGACACAAACATTCCTGCAAATTATTTACCAATTTCACAATTAAAGGTTACTTTTCCAGAATTAATATATAAACATTATACCGTCCCCAGTGAAATAATAAGAAAAGACTTAAAAAACAGTATTTATAAAGAAGAGACATTTAAAAATTGAGTAATAAGTAGACACCAGCCGCTCAGGCAAACATACATTTTTCTCATGTATCTGTATTATAATAATTTCTGTGAAAGTTTCGAGGGAAAAGAAATATAACAAAATGATCTAAAGAGATGACAAGATACGCTCTACTACTAATTTTTTAGTCGTCTTCACTTTTTCTCTTGTCTTGGTTGCGTGTAGACGGTCATCTTGCGATTGCTGGCAGATGTAAGGATATTTGTACTAATTAAGAAGATAATATATTGATTTAATATGCCGGACGTGGTGGTCTCGCGGTTCTAGGCGCGTAGTCCGGGCATGGATGTGTGTGATGTCCTTAGGTTAGTTAGATTTAAGTAGTTCTTAGTTCTAGGGGACTAATGACCACAGCAGTTGAGTCCCATAGTGCTCAGAGCCATTTGAACCATTTTTTGATTTAATATTATTGTTCACTTTTAATTTGTAAGAGGTGATCCCGATTTGATATCCGCCTTACTTGAATTAACCTGCATTCGAGTAATTTACAGTGCAACAATCGCAGCGGCCGATGCAGCCAACGACGCCATTACCTGGCGATATTAACTCATACAAATTAGAGGAAGCGAAAACTCGTCCGCTATAAGCATAATATACATTTTTCTCCACAGCCGTCCGACGTTGCAGAAAATACGTAGCTTTAAGATTCTTATTTTCAGCACAACAGTCGAGAGCCAGAGCCAGAGCCAGAGCCAGAGCCAGAGCCAGGACTCCGACTACAATGCAATGGTTAACGGAGGTAAGAAAGGTTACTCTTGCGCGTGTGTGGGCCGCAATTGTAATTAATAACTAAAGATTTTTCGCTTTAAAGTGAACTGCCTAGCCGAGGAAATTAATATGAAAAGTTTATTCCATTGTTCAACTTATATGCTCATGTTTTAAGATTCAGCAAGTCGAACGTTCATTAACGTAACAAATAATTTCCACTGAAGATTAATATTGTTAAAAATGAAAACTTTACAAAAGCATTTAATTCTAGATCAAAATTGAATGAAATATCATTTTGATTAAGGCCCACCATGTAAGTCGGCAACAATCACCATTGCCAATCAATTTCTGTAGTAAATGATAAATTAAATTACGACGACCGACGGAAGCGAGAACATCCTGTATAAGAACAGCGAGGTGGCGCAATGGTTAACACACTGGACTCGCATTCGGGAGGACGTCGGTTCAATCCCGCGTCCTCCCATCCTCATTTAGGTTTCCTGTGATTTTCTTAAATCGCTTCAGGCCAATTCTCAGATGGTTCTTCCGAAAGGGCGCGGCCTACTTCCTTCCCTGTCTTTCCCCGATGGGACCGATGACATCGCTATTTGCCGGCCTGAGTGGCCGTGCGATTCTAGGCGTTACAGTCTGGAGCCGAGCGACCTCTACGGTCGCAGGTTCGAATCCTGCCTCGGGCATGGATGTGTGTGATGTCCTTAGGTTAGTTATATTTAATTAGTTCTAAGTTCTAGGCAACTGATGACCTCAGAAGTTAAGTCGCATAGTGCTCAGAGCCATTTGAACACCGCTGTTTGGTCCCCTCCCACAAATCAACCAACCAACAAACTTGATGTCACCCTGAAACTTCCTGGCATATTAAAACTGTGTGACGGACCGAGACTGTAACTCGGGACCTTTGCCTTTCGCGGGCAAGTGCTCTACCGTCTGAGCTACCCAAGCACGACTCACGCCCGGTCCTCACAGCTCTACTTCCGGCAGTACCTCGTCTCCTACCTTCCAAATTTTACAAAAGCTCTCCTGCGAACCTTGCAGGACTAGCACTACCGAAAGAAAGGATATTGCGGAGACATGGCTTAGCCACGGCCTGGGGGATGTTTCCAGAATGAGATTTTCATTCTGCAGAGGTGTGTGTGTGTGCTGATATCAAACTTACTGGGAGATTAAAACTGTGTGCCGAACTCGGGGCATTTGCCTTTCGCAGGCAAGTGCTCTTGATATCATCCTATCACCAATTATGATCTATGGAGACGGTGTATCGCTGTAGGGTAGACGAATCAAATCTGCTTCATATTCTTTTCATTTACTTTAAGTAGTTATCATAATTTTACTACTGAACTCTGACGAGTGTAATACGAGTAAGTAATGACGGAGAGAGTATTAATCACATGTATAGTACTAGCAGTACCGGTGTGGGGTCTTCCACTAGGTACGGGTCTCCTCAAAGCTGCCAGTGGACGAATCGGCCGCTGAATTTACATGAGCCACCTGATGATGAGGACAGCTGGTGGCCCACTCTATGGGCCACTCTGCGCGGCTGCCCTTGACGTCATGGCGGTATCTCCGCGGCCGCCAATCTATATGGTAATTGCCCGCGCCGAGTAATTAGCTCACGTATCGCAGCTCGGCGGCCTGTTGGCTGACGTGGCGCCACTATCTGACGGAAGGCTGGCGGGCGAGGCGGCGCCACGGCACGGCACGGCACGACACGCGACGACTGTGGCGGCTGGCAAGTGCCGAGCGACCGTCCTGGCGCCGAGCACCACAGCCGGCGTAGTACAGTCCTCCACTGCCCGAGCAGCTGAGTGCCCCACAAGCCGAACATCCTTCTCATCACTCCTCAATCGCCGATCGACTGCGAATGAGCAATGCCGCGGTTTGCTTTACTCGCCTGGCGCCGGTCACCAGTTGCGAAGTGATCCTCCTGTCGCATCAACCATTTTAATCCTTGCTTTTTCTAGGGGTCATTTTGCAAGGTGTCAAGCAAATCCAACACCTTCCATGAGAACCCTGACATGATAGCAAATCCGGCAGCAAGTCACATAGCTCTGAATTAATCCTGACATTAAAGTGACCAAAGTACTACGTTCAACGAGTGAGCATATGGAATACCACAGACTAACACAAGAACTCCTAAATGCATGTCATACCTTCCCACCGTGGAACAGACGCAGTTCCGAGGGGAGAAACGAGAACAGAAGCCGAAAGCAGAGTCGTGTGGGCTAGGAGGCCCTACGATAAGGGACGGTCACCCACGTCGCCAGACGACCGCCAAGACCACCCCCAGCCCATGTTAAAACATAGAGCCCTCCAGAAGTACAGCATAGATCTTACGATAACACTAAAAGGGCCACACCAGCTGCAAGTTTTAGCGTGAGACTGTACGCGTCTCTGTTACGTAGCAAACATTAAAAACATTGCCCCACCACGAAAAGCGTAACGTGTCTCATTGGATAGACAAATTTTTGTAGGTGGAGCTTAAGGTTAACATTGAGACCCTGATTGGTCAGTTGAAAACACAGCCAGATAGCTTCTCTTAAACCAACTTCGGTAAATTGAAGTAAGGGGAAGTTAAGGGGGGTTGCTTCAGAGATGGCGAGGTGTGTGGAGCTGCGCTGCACGCCGCCCCCTGACGCTGCCTAACCACCGACAAGGTAATGAACGGACGCGATGCCGCATTTTTGAGCGCATAAGGCTTCACTCAGAACTGCAGAAGTCTCATATGTTACATCCCCTTTTTTACGTAATACTAGTGTCGATCGTCAGTTAAATCTCATGGTGTTCACATTTGCTACTTGAAGTAAAAATCTGAAACGCGATGATTTTTCTGTTATATAATTATTGAGAAGCCACATCAGCCACTGTAATTTACGACAAGTTAAAAAAGTAATTAAAGATAATTGAGGGTCACTGTGGACCATTTTGATAGTTTTCTCTTTTGTGAAACTTAATTTAAACCTAGATTATAGATGTGATATGGCATAGGTCATCCTTCGATCCATTGTAGAACTTTAAAACCCATTCAGGGAATATTCGTTCAAATTTTTGTTGAACGCAGTTGGCTTTTTCCATCCTGTATTGAAACATTTCCTTTTACCAATAGTGCAATTTATGAACAATGATTAGTGAGTAGAATAAAACTTCCAATGGTAAACTTAACTGCTTTTTCGACGTTATTTTACCAGCTAACTAAAAATAGGAAGGCCTTGAACCCCTTCCACTAAATTTAGTTAGTATTAAGATTATTTTTCAGGGAGTGCAGTGGAGCCGACGCTGAAATCATTAAGTATTTGATTATATCATCGCTAGTCTCACTGAACTTTTCTGAATTCTACATGTCATGTGCGGTCTGGTGTCTCCTTACCAGCAACAGGTCCCAGGTTCAAACTAATAATTCCCTAAAAAACACGCACAGAGCGTCGTTGCGCGAAAGTGGTAGGGAGACACGACTTAGAACAAACAGACACCAAGGAGAATGTTAGAATTTTTGTTTTTATACTACGGGCGGTCAACAAGTAATGCAACACACTTTTTTCTCTGCTAGTTTCGCCTGGAATAAAGCGGAATTTGTTGTGGA
This sequence comes from Schistocerca gregaria, assembly GCF_023897955.1. Taxonomy (NCBI): domain Eukaryota; kingdom Metazoa; phylum Arthropoda; class Insecta; order Orthoptera; family Acrididae; genus Schistocerca; species Schistocerca gregaria. Next base: position 189,551,449 of record NC_064921.1, read on the forward strand.
ACACCGTGGAATATTCCCGCTTCAGTCCCTATAGTTTCATTAAGTTGCTATACTTGGTGTCGGAAAACGAGAGCATCGCAGATATTGGTAGGTGTTCCTAGAATGTCTATGCTGACCTGGCAGTGGACAAAATCACGGTTTGTCATCTGGCGAGGCTTCTGTCATGATTGCAACAAGGTTGCGAAAACCTGTGCGATGTCGCGCATGCCGCCGGCCCACACAGCTGTGATTCCTGCGATGTTGGACTTCAGCGTGTTTGTAGCCATTAAAATGCAAACGAAATTCTACTCCTCTACGACGACGCAAGGCCCCACATAAGCTTTCTCACCAGACAGGAGCTCACAAAACTTAATTTGACTGTTCCTCCTCATCCGTCCTATAGTTCGGATCTCGCACCTACCAGCTTCCATCTGGCATTGGCCTAATGAGGGATGCACTCAACGACAGCAGTAAGTGTGTTACTGACGCAGTGAGACTTTGGCTCCGACGTCGACAGGCAAAGACGTATCTACATCTACATTTATACTCTGCAAGCCACCAAACGGTGTGTGGCGGAGGGCACTTTACGTGGCAGTGTCATTACCTGCCAGCCTGAGTGGCCGTGCGGTTCTGGGCGCTACAGTCTGGAGCCGAGCGACTCCTCCGGTGGCAGGTTCGAGTCCTGCCTCGGGCATGGATGTGTCCTTAGGTTAGTTAGGTTTAATTAGTTCTAAGTTCTAGGCGACTGATGACCTCAGAAGTTAAGTCGCATAGTGCTCAGAGCCATTTGAACCATTTGCCATTACCTCCCTTTCCTGTTCCAGTCGCGTATGGTTTGCGGGAAGAACGACTGCCGGAAAGCCTCCGTGCGCTCTCCAATCTCTGATTTTACATTCGTGATATCCTGGGGAGATATAAGTAGGGAGAAGCAATTTATGCGATACCTCATCCAGAAATGCACCCTCTCGAAGCCTGGACAGAAAGCTACACAGTGATGCAGAGCGCCTCTCTTCCAGAGTCTGCCACGTGAGTTTGCCAAAACATCTCCGTCACGCTATCATGCTTACCAAATAACCCTGTGACGAAACGCGCAGCTCTTCTTTGGATCTTCTCTATCTCCTCCGTCAACCCGACCTGGTACGGATCCCACACTTATGAGCAATACTCAAGTATAGGTCGAACGATTGTTTTGTCAGCCACCTCCTTTGTTGATGGACTACATTTTCTAAAGACTCTCCCAATGAATGTCAACCTACCACCCACCTTACCAACAATTAATTTTATATGATCATTCCACTTCAAATCGTTCTGTACACATACTCCCAGATATTTTACAACTTCTCTGTATACTACAGCATCATCCGCGAAAATCCGCATGGAGCTTCCGACACTATCTACTAGGTCATTTATGTATATTATGAAAAGCAATGGTCCCATAAAACTCCCCTGCGGCACGTCAGAAGTTACTTTAAGGTTTGTAGACGTCTCTCCATTGAGAACAACATGCTGTATTCTGTTTGCTAAAAACTTTTCAATCCAGCCACACAGCTGGTCTGATATTTCGTAGGTTCTTACTTTCTTTATCAGGCGACAGTGCGGAACTGTATCGAACGCCTTCCGGAAGTCAAAGAAAATGGCATACAAGCTTTAAAGGCAAATTTGCAGAATGGGCATGGATATGTAGCAAAAACGTATATACACTCCTGGAAATTGAAATAAGAACACCGTGAATTCATTGTCCCAGGAAGGGGAAACTTTATTGACACATTCCTGGGGTCAGATACATCACATGATCACACTGACAGAACCACAGGCACATAGACACAGGCAACACAGCATGCACAATGTCGCCACTAGTACAGTGTATATCCACCTTTCGCAGCAATGCAGGCTGCTATTCTCCCATGGAGACGATCGTAGAGATGCTGGATGTAGTCCTGTGGAACGGCTTGCCACGCCATTTCCACCTGGCGCCTCAGTTGGACCAGCGTTCGTGCTGGACGTACAGACCGCGTGAGACGACGCTTCATCCAGTCCCAAACATGCTCAATGGGGGACAGATCCGGAGATCTTGCTGGCCAGGGTAGTTGACTTACACATTCTAGAGCACGTTGGGTGGCACGGGATACATGCGGACGTGCATTGTCCTGTTGGAACAGCAAGTTCCCTTGCCGGTCTAGGAATGGTAGAACGATGGGTTCGATGACGGTTTGGATGTACCGTGCACTATTCAGTGTCCCCTCGACGATCACCAGAGGTGTACGGCCAGTGTAGGAGATCGCTCACCACACCATGATGCCGGGTGTTGGCCCTGTGTGCCTCGGTCGTATGCAGTCCTGATTGTGGGGCTCACCTGCACGGCGCCAAACACGCATAGGACCATCATTGGCACCAAGGCAGAAGCGACTCTCATCGCTGAAGACGACACGTCTCCAATCGTCCCTCCATTCACGCCTGTCGCGACACCACTGGAGGCGGGCTGCACAACGTTGGGGCGTGAGCGGAAGACGGCCTAACGGTGTGCGGGACCGTAGCCCAGCTTCATGGAGACGGTTGCGAATGGTTCTCGCCGGTACCCCAGGAGCAACAGTGTCCCTAATTTGCTGGGAAGTGGCGGTGCGGTCCCCTACGGCACTGCGTAGGATCCTACGGTCTTGGCGTGCATCCGTGCGTCGCTGCGGTCCGGTCCCAGGTCGACGGGCACGTGCACCTTCCGCCGACCACTGGCGACAACATCGATGTACTGTGGAGACCTCACGCCCCACGTGTTGAGCAATTCGGCGGTACGTCCACCCGGCCTCCCGCATGCCCACTATACGCCCTCGCTCAAAGTCCGTCAACTGCACATACGGTTCACGTCACCGCTGTCGCGGCATGCTACCAGTGTTAAAGACTGCGATATAGCTCCGTATGCCACGGCAAACTGGCTGACACTGACGGCGGCGGTGCACAAATGCTGCGCAGCTGGCGCCATTCGACGGCCAACACCGCGGTTCCTGGTGTGTCCGCTGTGGCGTGCTTGTGATCATTGCTTGTACAGCCCTCTCGCAGTGTCCGGAGCAAGTATGGTTGGTCTGACACACCGGTGTCAATGTGTTGTTTTTTCCATTTCCAGGAGTGTATAAGTTCAGAATATAAATAAAGAATTACGTAACATAAAAATTAGTGAAAGCGGTTGTATCGTTTGCGGCGTGCAACCGCTGAAACATGAGAATAATTACGCAGTTCAGTTGTCTTGCCGAGAAGACGGCTCCCTTTTGTTCTGGAGGCCGTCCTGATCGGACGCATATCCGCCATCGCTGCAGATAATTATTTGTCAAACCGCCATTATTCTATGAGAAACAATGTTTCTAGGCGTACACATAGTTGCACACATAAACAGAATTAATGAAAGTGTCAAGGTAATTTAATTTAGTACAATATTTTGTAAATACAGTGATATCAATTAATCTTGTGTTTCATTTATGTTGCAAGGTGTTGTTCCATTTAAACGACGCCTTGGCAAGGCTAAAGGTTCTGTGTACAAATTAAATCAAAGGTCCAGATCGAACCAAAGCTTTGGAATTATACAATCTACGAAGTCCGATAAAGAAATATTTTCGGAAAAATCACTTAGGTCAATCTTACAATGAACGAACCTTACGCAAAAAACCATTGTCAAGCGCGGAGAGTTTGTATAAACTGAACACATACTATTATCATTACTTATTATTATTTGTCTGTTCGTCGATATTCTCAAACCAGACAGGAAAAGTCACGATAAATCAAAGAGCCCTTCCAGCAACTTGGCATTAGGTCGTTGCACTGAACAGAGGTTTTGCTGAAAAGTACGGTTTTGTAGCCCAAAGAGTGGGTAATAATATGGTGTATTGGAATTCCGAATAAAACCAACCTGCTTTCAGGAAGAAAGAATATATTGATTATCCATTGAGTACGACATGTACATCGTGGGTTGACGCTCCAGGTCCCTGGCAGGCGTCGATTAAGTATCCAACGGGATTCTCCAGAATGATGAATGGGGAAAGTTATGGCTATTAAATGAGACACAAATTAGATTACTTTGGTTTGTTCCAATATAATTATCGTTCAACAAGTCGCATTCGATGCCGACATTGATCTTCTTATTACAAAATCATAGATGAACGAATGGCAACCTGTCGTAATATTAATCTACTGAAACCTTGGCATATCTGGCACACGGAGTCAAGGGGAAAGTGCTTATAATCATGTAAGTAAATTAATTACAGATTCGAAGTGCCCAGTGATTGTCGTAACCTTAATTGAAAACAGTACTACACAAAGGAACAAGTCACACCTGTGATCGGATGAAAGCAGCTGTACATGGTATTAAAATGCAAGTCTATGGAGTGAAGCTTGAAGTAATTACATTACTTTAACATTATTTTGTATGGCCCTATAAATCGTCTGCAGTTGTGGCTCAGTCTTCCCATAATACTGCAGGTGGTGGCTGAAAAGCCTTTGGAATTGATCACTGGCAGAACGAACTGTCCTTATCAGTAACTAAGTTCGGATTACCCCCAAAATTTTGTGAGCCCCTAACGTATTATCCCAGGTATCCTGGCTGCCGGCAGCAGCTGTACGCACAGAAATCTGGTGGTGGATGTCGCGGATATTATCAGACATTTCGAGATGAAGTCAGAATCTAATTTCTGATTGAGTGTTAATTAAAAGCAAACCTCCCACTGCCTGATCTTGCATCTCCCACTGATTCTTGATTGGCTCGGCTCCGGATCTTCTGAGCACTGAACGATCAAATTGCTTCTTAGAAAACACTAGATCCCTTCCCTCTAGCTGGTTAACCAAAAACTAGTGTGCCACCAACTTCTATAGAAAAAAAAACGCATCACTTTCTCTCTCTTTTTTCGACCACTGTGGTGCTCTGTGTCGTCACCGTGTGTGTTCTCTTTCTAACTTGTAACTTATTTACGTGACCCAATGCTGGCGGGTTTCACATTGCGTAAACATTTGTTTTTTCTCGCAGAGTTAAATTTTCGGTAGTGCCTCAAGTTTTAAAGGCCAAAGACTGCTGTCCTGAGCCTTATACAACAATAAGGTGCGACAGCAAAAGAACCATTCTTTCAGTGCGGATGCAACGACGCCCGATCTCTTGCAGGAATTCAGAAGGGCGAGTTAGGGGATTCACAGGTAGGTAACGCTGCGCTGATAGTATGTAACAGGCTGGAAATTTGGGTCTGAGGCAGTTAAGGCAACCACTCACATTAAATGAGAGATTCGGGTTCGACTTTGACAGAAATTTTCATCTGTTACCACTGATTCATTTCAATGCTCAAAGGAGGCCAAATTCATTGAATAATTATATTTTGACCAATGAGAACGATTTGTAGCTTTGTGATAGATTCGTGTAGGTGTACATATAATTATACAACATACAGTTCAGTCTGACAATTTATTTGAACAGTGCACAATAAAAATTCGCTGACATTTCTATAATCTGCGAAATACATTATTTTCATCAGAAAGACCTTAGCCTGTTTCATTGCCTCACAGCAAAAGCGGTGGACTCGAGATCTACGTGACACCTCCGTACTGTGATGGCAACATCACTTGCAGACGCCAGGCTGGTGGACGTACTAGAAATTCTGTGTTTCGCTTGGATGCGGAAAGACATAGGCAGGCCGCTTGCACCTCATGCTACTCCAGTATACTATGGAGACAGTTACGTCTGTGGTAACGTCGAGAAGGGAATCGCACTGAGTACGATTGTACAGAACGTAATTGTAGGATCGCCATTGCTACAGATGGGTAGACCACGTAACTAATGAGGAGGTATTGAATAGAATTGGGGAGAAGAGGATCTTGTGGCACAACTTGACTAGAATCGAGCTTTAGTGGTCTAAGAAGAGAGACAGTGACCTCACTCTGATGTCCTGGCTATCGATTTTGTCTGATCTGAACCCGGTGGAACACTTCTGCTACGGTATCGGGAGCTATCTTTGTCCCCATTAAATACCGATCCATAACTTACGGGAATTCCGTGATCTGCGTGTAGGCCATTGGTGCACATAACTCCGGAAACCTACCAAGGATTTGTCGAAACAATCGCTGCTGTATTGCACAGCAAAGATGGACCAACACGCTGTTAAGGCAGGAGAAAATAACGTTTTGGCACATCGGTGAATCGGTACTTTATAATTAAACTGTGTTTCGAGTGCTGCAGTGCGGGTTGTATACGTCGCAGAGCGATGAAACACCGTATGTATGTCCATCAATCCTTGCGCTGGTGATTACGCTGAGAACATAATAGTTCCACTTTCTGCCACCAGGTGAAAATGTGGCTCTATCAGCAGTCAGAATGTGGTATATTTGCAGGAAAAGGGGAGGAACGACCAAACATGCGGTGGTTCTGACACGTTTGTTAGAATAAGACCACAACTTAACACATGTGTTCAATGTGGTCTCCCAACTCAGTAACATGCTTCGTCTGTAACGCTGCACGGTCTACAGTTGCTCGCAGCTTATACTGTGTAATGAGCACTATATGTCATCGTATAAAGTCTTTCAGGTTAGGAGGAGTCTGGATACATCCCTGATAGACACGATCTTTCAAATATCTCCCCAACCAGAAGTCACTTCGATTTAGGCCAGGATATCTGGAAGCCCACACATCGTGAAATTACTGACAGATGATGCGTTTGTTATCGATGGTTTTTCGAAGCTAATCTTTCACCTGGCAAGCGACGTGTAGTGTTCCCTCATTTTGCATGAAAACACTGGTGTGGAAGCAGTTGCATTCTTGCAAAGCTGGAATCATGTGTTGCAAAGGAGGTCCTTATAACTTGCAGGTGTCAATGCACACCTAACATGTCCGTGAGATATCACGTCCTCGCAGAAAATCGGACTGAGAATGAAGGAGTTTTTGACACCACACAGCCAGTCACACAATCTGAGTGCAGTAGATGTTCCTTCAGAGCATGTGTCGGACTGGAACCCCATATGCGTCAGTTCTGTGCACCCACGGTACCGTACAGAGTAATATCTCCCTCTTCCGCAAAGACTATTCCACAGCCCCATGTCATCCATTTCTTCGCGTGCTGAAAAACGAAGGGCAGAGTCACGGAGTTGTAGCCTATCATGGGGGTGCATTTGGTGCATAGCATAATTATTTTGGATACCAGCGTAAAATGCGGCGCAAAATCTTTTGAACTGTTGACGAGGGGCCAGAGAATTCTTGTGACACAGCTCGGGCACTGGCTGCAGAAATTGAGGCATGTGCTGTACGGTCGGCTGCAGCTACAGCTACGTCATCAACAACTGCCATAGGAGTGGGCCACCTGTCTCTGCATGCTGGACCACCTAATTCACCTGTTTCTCCAAATTTTTTATCATATACAGGGTGATCAAAAAGTCAGTATAAATTTGAAAACTTAATAAACCACGGCATGATGTAGACAGAGAGGTAAAAATTGACACACATGCTTAGAATGACATGAGGTTTTATTAGAACGAAAATGTCCGACAAATGGCGCTGGACAGTAAAACTGCTACCGTGACGGGTGAGAGGCTCGCCGATATGTTATAGAATCGCATCATCCCCAGCCTGGCTGGTAAACACCTGCTGGAACTTACGATGTTTATGCAGGATGGTGCTCCACCCCATATTGCTAGACACTTGAAAGATCTCTTGCGCGCGCGTTTGGTGATGATCGTGTGCTCAACCGCCACTTTCGTCATGCCTGGCCTCCCAGGTCCCCAGACCTTAGTCTTGCGATTATTGGCTTTGGGGTTACCTGAAGTCGCAAGTGTATCGTGATCAACCGACATCTCTAGGGATGCTGAAAGACAACATCCTACGTCAATGCCTCACCATAACTCCGGACATGCTTTACAGTGCTGTTCACAACATTATTCCTCGACTACAGCTATTGTTGACGAATGATGGTGGATATATTGAGCATTTCCTGTAAAGAACATCATCTCTGCTTTGTCTTACCTTGTTATGCTAATTATTGCTATTCTTATCAGATGAAGCGCCATGTGTCGGACATTTCATGAATGTTTGTATTTTTTCGGTTCTAATAAAACCCCATGTCATTCCAAACATGTGTGTCAATTTGTACCTCTATATCTACATTATTCCGTGATTTATTCAGTTTTCAAATTTATACTGCCTTTTTGATCATATACTTTAACCCATTTATTGACATGTGGCTTCTCGCAGCTGCTTCTGTTAGCAGTATACCAGCAGTGCAGCATTGCTATTGCTACGGTTCTGATAAAACAACTTTACCAGCACTGCAATGCCTTTCTTTTCAATAGCCAATTTGTTTCATATGGAAAACTTCCTTCTCAACAATTTCACAAAAGAAATCGGCATTCATCGCCAGGCAACAAAAAGCAGGAAACCTTTCACATTCTGACTGCTTAGAGCGCCATATTTTCGCCCGATGGGAGAAAGTGGATCTATTATTTATTACCGTACTCCGCGTGCGCACCGATTCGTGAACATAGCTGCAATGTTTGAGCGTCTTGCTATGCAGCCCGCACTACACCACTAAGAACACTGTCTGAATACAACTAGTTGATACATATTTCTTTATTATTTCTTATATTACTGATCTCCTGCCCTTTTCCTCGTTTAGTTTTCAATAGCGATCGGGTTCAGCACATTTAAAACATTTAAAAAGTTTCATCTCCAATGTACAGTCTTCAGGGTACTTTTTTGCCCAATGTTGTTCTCTGAATGCGAATTTTTAAGTAATGTTTCTTCTGTTCCATTCTGGTATACGATACCAGCAACGTTCCATGCTGGCATATTATAACAACGTTCTTTGCCTACAATAGTCTACTTCTGACTGTAAGTAGGCTGTTTAGGTTTTTATAACGCCACGTAGCGCTCTAAATGAAAATCACTGACTGCTGTGTGAAGGCTGTGGTTGGTTTGCTTTGTAGGAGTATATGCTATTGTAGTGTTGAGCAGTTGGCTGTTAACAACGCGAACGTTGCGCAGTTGGAGGTGAGCCGCCAGCAGTGGTGGATGTGGGGAGAGAAATGGCGGAGTTTTGAGAGCGGATGATCTGGACGTGTGTCCATCAGAGGCAGTAAATTTGTAAGACTGGATGCCAGAACTACTATATATATATTATGACTTTTGAACACTATTAAGGTAAATACATTGTTTGTCCTCTATCAAAATCTTTCACTTGATAACTATGCTTATCAGTAGTTAATGCCTTCAGTAGTTTGAATCTTTTATTTAGCTGGTTGTAGTGGAGCTCGCACTATTGCAGTAGTTCGAGTAACGAAGATTTTTATGAGGTAAGTGATGTGTGAAAGGTATAGGTTAATGTTAGTTAGGGCCATTCTTTTGTAGGGATTATTGAAAGTCAGATTGCGTTGCGCTAAAAATATTGTGTGTCAGTTTAGTGTTGATCAGAATAGGTAAAGAGCGAAATGTCTTAGTACGTTCAGTTCTGCTAAGCTGTTTGAAAATCAAATAATGTAAGAGGTTTATCAGCACAGTAAATCATTAATTTTTTAAGGGGTCGTTTCGTATGACGTCACTTTTGCTTTGACAGTCTTATTTTGTTTTGCTTCTGACGCAACAGGAATTTTACTTCTTACGCTACTGCAACTGTGTTTTTCCAATTTTGAAGTTAAACTGGTCGCTGTTCTCTATTTAATTACTGTTCATTAGTTTCTTTTCTACATTCTTAACTCCAGCCCTAACTGTTCTTTATGTATGATGCACGTTCCATTCAAAAATTTCCTAATTTTCGACCAGATAGGCACTGTTATCTGCGAAACCTGTCTTTGCCATGTGTCCCCCCTGAATTTTTATTCCTATCCTCAACCTCTCTTTCACTTTGTCCTTTGCTTTCTCGCTGCGGGGTCTCCAATTATTAGAGTAAATTAACTATCGTTACCGTTGAGTAGTTCATTAGCGCGAACACAGAGTTCGTAACTCTGTACATCCAAGTCCTTTTAAGCTATAGCTACGACTACCAGGCACACGCGCACACAAAGAACTTCTCACAAGCCAATAAAAAAGCTAAATGGAAGCTCGTTTGCGATGAAAGTCGTGTACCAATTAGCTGAATCTCTGCCGGATCGATACGTAACGACGTTCGTTAAATGTCGGAATCTGCTTGCTCGGATAACACAGAATGTGGAGCATGGTAGCTTCAAAAGCGCCTGTTGCGAGTCGAAACAATGAAATCGCTGGACTCACATCCTGAGCCGAATAAACTCTGCTCCATGTCCGAAGCTTCATCTGTCTCGAATCTCACTACAGCTGAACAGTGTTAATTCTATCCCCACCGCAGAACTCTTCAGCTCATAACTATATCGTATTAGATTAAATTTCCATGTTTTTTGCTGGTTTTACATTTATGGCTGCCCAATTGACACAGTGTATACACTGACTGAGAAAACAGTGAAGAGGTCAGAAGGGCAGGAGGGAACGAAATAAAACTTGATGTGTTCAGAGGGTATGTCATTTTATTTCAGTAACTACAAAATCTATTCAGATTTGCAAAGAACTTGGCAGCATGAGCCAACTTATAAGTATAAACTTGCACCCCTTCTGGGCTGGAGGAATACACTGATTCGACTGGGAAGGGTGTCATAATGACGAGACCATCTGCCCCACAACTGTAGTAACTGGTTCTTGATATCCCAGATGCTAGGGAGGCTGAGGCGTAGCGCCGTATAACGATCCTGCCTTGGAGGCGGTTAAGTGGGAGATGTGTCTCAGAACTGGATAGTGACAGATGGTGACGCGAGACTAGACGCGCACGTAGTTTATGTATCAGCCGATAGAGGACAATATTGGGTAGGGGAGCTGTGACTTTAGTTTCGATTGTGCCTACTATAGTGCACTAAAGTAACAGAATTGTTTTCATAAACTGTTCTAGTATTTTCATAAAGTGTTGTTATGTCGTTTCGTGTATGTAAAATGTTATAAATATGTTTTATTAGTATGAATGGTGCGTGAGTGTGATTTAAGGTTAATATGAAGATAATTTTTTAACGAGTTATGTAGTGGTATTTAGTGTGGGAACGTTTCAAAAAAGTATGGATGTGGACAATGGAGATTTTTGTAGAATAGATTTGTAAAGTAAGTTTATGGTAAAGGGAAAGTTAATTCAGGTATAAATAACAATAGTAAAAAACTTTATCCATAAAAAAAATTTCAGCAAATTATATAATTACGTTGGCAAAAAGTGCAGTCGTTAGGTTTACTATTTTACAATTGGTTATTGGTGAAAAGCGCGGATTGACGCGGGAGAATGTTGTTTTGCTATTGGCTGTTGAGTAAACTGACCAATGGTAAAGCAGTTTTCTTCGCGCGCCTTTCTCTGCTGGTAGAGAAGGCTTTTGCCGGATCCAGCAGTGTTTCATACATCAAAAGTGTTGGAAATTGACGGCATAATTATTCCGATGTGTGTGTAGAAATTTCAGAATTTTAAGTGAATTTTCTGACGAGAAAAGACATATATTCCGCGTGACGTATTGAACAGGTCGGTGGCTAAAAACTGTGACTGCATTTGGTACCGATAGACTTAATATTTGGCGAGCATTCTCAATAAGAAACAATCAGTATTTTTGTAGCTATTACGTTTTCGGGAAATGCAACACCATAAACTTGCTAACGTGAGTGAAAGGGATTATGAGTGACTGTGTTAAGATTAGCACGGGCTTGGTAGTGATACTTCTTCACCTAAGTTTCACAATATTTTAATTGAGGACAAAATTTCCAAACTTTCATTTGTGTGAAAACTTTCTCCCGAAACGCAGATTAGTGACTTAAATTGCTGCCTTGTTCACGTCGAAGCACAGTAGGTTTCACTCGGCTTTCCTACTGATGATCTGCTGAGACAGTGTTCACAGGGAAGTGCAGGTACGTCGTAAAGGGACGGAAAGAACCGCGCCACCGCAAGGCCATCTGCCCCTTGATGTTGTGACTGGTCCTTGGTATCCCAGATGCAGGAACTGAATTGGAGTCGACGTCCGAACTCGTGTCACATGCGTTCTATTGGTGACAGATCTGGGGAGCTTACTGGCTAAGGAATACCTCAACATACCTCAGGCTATTCGTAGACACACGTGCCGTGTGTGGACGACCATTGTTCTGCAGAAAATAGCTCCACATACTGTTGCACGAGAGGTAGCATATGAGGAAGCAGATGTCCGTAAGGTACCATTATATCATCAGAATTCCCTCATACATTACCAGCCATCGTCTGAAGTCAAACGCGATGGCTCCCCACACCATGATGCCAGTGTGATACTATTATTCCTGTGCAAAACAATGGAAGAACGGGACCTCTTCCTACGACCATACTCGTCCACGAGGGCTATCCGGGTAGTGTGGACCTAGAATTCAGCACTGCATACAATGCGACGCCAATTATCTTTAGTCCATGCTTCCCGGTCACAGTACCTCTTTAAGCGCAGCTGTTTCTATTGTGACGTTGTTGTTGTGGTCTTCAGTCCTGAGACTGGTTTTATGCAGTTCTCCATGCTACTCTATCCTGTGCAAGCTTCTTCATCTCCCAGTACCTACTCCAGCCTAAATCCTTCTGAATCTGCTTAGTGTATTCATCTTTTGGTCTCCCTCTACGGTTTTTACCCTCCACGCTGCCCTCCAATACTAATGTCCTACCAACCGATCCCTTCTTCTGGTCAAGTTGTGCCACAAACTCCTCTTCTCCGCAATCCTATTCAGTACTTCCTCATTAGTTATGTGATCTACCCATCTAATCTTCAGCATTCTTCTGTAGCACCACATTTCGAAAGCTTCTATTCTCTTCTTGTCCAAACTATTTATCGTCCATGTTTCACTTCCATACATGGCTACACTCCATACAAATATTTTCAGAAATGACTTCCTAAAACTCAAATCTATACTCGATGTCAACAAATTTCTCTTCCTCAGAAACGCTTTCCTTGCCATTGCCAGTCTACATTTTATATCCTCTCTACTTCGACCATCATCAGTTATTTTGCTTCCCAAATAGCAAAACTCCTTTACTTCTTTAAGTGTCTCACTTCCTAATCTAATTCCCTCAGCATCACCCGACTACATTCCATTATCCACGTTTTGTTTCTGTCGATGTTCATCTTATACCTTCCTTTCATGACACTGTCCATTCCGTTCAACTGCTCTTCCCACTCCTTTACTTTCTCTGACTGAATTACAATGTCATCGGCAAACCTCAAAGTTTTTATTTCTTCTCCATGGATTTTAATACCTACTCCGAATTTTTCTTTTGTTTCCTTTACTGCTTGCTCAATATACAGATTGAATAACATCGGGGAGAGGCTACAACCCTGTCTCACTCCCTTCCCAACCACTGCTTCCCTTTCATGTCCCTCGACTCTCATAACTGCCATCTGGTTTCAGTAGAAATTGTAAATAGCCTTTCGCTCCCTGTATTTTACCCCTGCCACCTTTAGAATTGGAAAGAGAGTATTCCAGTCAACATTGTGAAAAGCTTTCTGTAAGTCTACAAATGCTAGAAACGTAGGTTTGCCTTAATCTTTCTTCTAAGATAAATCGTAAGGTCAGTATTGCCTCACGTGTTCCAGTGTTTCTACGGAATCCAAACTGATCAGGCCGTGAACGGACTCAAAACTTTGATATTCAGGGAGGATTATTTTGCATGGCGAGTGCTCTGTTTTAGATGAAAGGAAGCTGGCATAGGTGAAGAATACTTTAGGTCTCTGAATTTGCACATAAACGTAAAAAGCGTGCAAGTAGTGCACTTAACACTGAATTGCACCTACAGCTTCCTTAGAATTAGTCCAAATATTTGGACGTAAGTTAGTTGACACTTTTCGCTGGCGTCACAGTAGAGTTGAGGAGCATATGTAAAAGCAGAGCAAGACAAAGTAATGTTGCTGCTAGAAGAATATAGACCTCAGGCGTATTTGTGGGATCCACGAGATCCACAGTACATGTGCCGAAGAAAAAGAAATACACTACCCACCATTAAAATTGCTACACCAAGAAGAAATGAAGATGATAAACGGATATTCATTGCACAAATATTTTATTCTAGAACTGACATGTGATTACATTTTCACGCAATTTGGGGGCATAGATCCTGAGAAATCAGTACCGAGAACAACCACCTCTGGGCGTAATAACGGCCTTGAGTCAAACAGAGCTTGGATGGCGTGTACAGGTACAGCTGCTCATGCAGTTTCAACATGATACCACAGTGCATCAAGAGTAGTGACTGGCGTACTGTGACGAGCCAGTTGCTCGGCCACCATTGACTAGCCGTTTTCAGTTCGTGAGAGATCTGGAGAATGGGCTGGCCAGGGCAGCAGTAGAACATTTTCTGTACCCAGAAAGGCCCGTACAGGAACTGCAACAAGCGATGGTGAATTATCCTGCTGAAATGTAGGTTTTCACAGGGATCGAATGAAGGGTAGACCCACGGGTCATAACACATCTAAAATGTAACGTCCACTGTTCAAAGTGCTGTCAATGCGAACAAGAGGTGACCGAGACGTGTAACCAATGGCACCCCATACCATCACGCCAGGTGATTCACCAGTATGGCGATGACGAATACACGCTTCCAATGTGCGTTCACCGCCATGTCGCCAAACACGGATGCGACCATCATTATGCTGTAAACCATCGCAGGCGCTCCTGTCTGTGATGCAGCGTCAAGGGTAACCGCAGCCATGATCTCAGAGCTGATGGTCTATGCTGCTGCAAACGTCGTCGAACTGTTCGTGCAGATCGTTGTTGTCTTGAAAACGTCCATATCTGTTGTCTCAGGGATCGAGACGTGGCTGCACGACCCGTTACAGCCATGCGGATAAGATGCCTGCCATCTCGACTGTTAGTGATACGAGGCCGTTGGGATCCAGCACGACATTCCATATTACCCTCCTGAACCCACCGATTCCATATTCTGCCAACAGTCATTGGATCTCGACCAACGCGAACAGCAATGTCGCGATACGATAAACTGCAATCGCGATAGGCTACAATCCGACCTTTATTAAAGTCGGAAACGTGATGGTACGCATTTCTCCTCCTTACACGAGGCATCACAACAACGTTTCACCAGGTAACGCCAATCAACTGTAGTTTGTGTATGAGAAATCGATTGGAAACTTTCCTTATGTCAGGACGTTGTAGGTGTCGCCACCGGCGCCAACCTTGTGTGAATGCCCTGGAAAGCTAATCTTTGCATATCACAGTATAGTCTTCCTGTCGGTTAAATTTCGCGTCTGGAGCAAGTCTTCTTCGAAGTGTAGCGATTTTAATGGCCAGTAGTGTATGATTGGTTGAGAATCACCGAAGTACTCAGTTGTCCAACTGGGGACGTGAGAGAGATGATAACTTCATTAGACGCTTATATTTTGCGGTAACGGAGAGAATAAGCACAATTTTATGGTTCTTTTTATTAAAAAGAAGCAGCACAATACATTTCCTTGAAAGTGAGTAAGTGCTATGCTGATTAAAATTAAAAATATATGAAAGATCTGATCATTCTCGTTGCTCATGTTCGTGATAGCTGTAATCACGTGGTTGGCGTCTGACCGTTGTTTTAGAGGTTTTCGATGTAATAACCGAGTAAATACAAATCGTTTTCGCCCGATTACGCTACCTCCACTCAAACGCACTATGTAACAGATTTTATCAACTAGCCTGTGTAACAGGTCGTATGTATATTTCACATTTAATCAATCAAGTCTTTTGACGTTATCTTCTTTATATGTAATTTAAAAAATCGTTGAAGTGGTTCGCATATATCACTTCAGACATGAGGAGCTATCTGAGATAAATCTGCTACTGAAATGCGAAACAGTCACTAATGTAAATGTCCCCGGTTGCTAATAGCTACAGTGTAAACGCTAGTCTTTCTTCGGATTATATTGATCGTCGGTAATCTGAGTTTAATGCGTTTACTGTGTTTACCCACCTTATCCGAGTGCAGAATTAAAATTAAAACATTCTCGAAAGTCTTGGAAGTCCTGGGACAGATACCTTTCCAGTATCAATGTAGGAATGCGAAACTGAAATTTATGTCACACTCTGACATATACGGTTCCTAGGCGGTGTAGAAAGCTTCAGCTTCTAAGTCAGTGCCATGAAAAGATAAGGCAGTTTATGTCACGTATTTTGATACTCTCAAACTCACTAGTCAAAACTTCCCAATGGCTTAGAATCATGAAATTTGGGAAGAAGAAAGGTTTCATGCTACAATTAAAATGAAAAAAATATGCTTTTTTTTCCTTTTCGTCCGACTGTCTGTCAGTCCGTCTGTTAAGATGTCTTTTTCTGAGGAACAGACAGATGCGTCAAGTTGAAATTTATGTGAGATACTTGGGTCTACGGTTCCTTGATGGTGTAAACCGTTAGACTTCTTACCCGATGCAATCGGAAAATACGGCGTTTTATGTCAGATAATTTGATATTCGCAGACTCTCTCGTTACAACGTATAGGGTACTCCCGTTGACCTAACATCGTGAGATCTGGCTAGAAGCCAAGTTTCACAGTACAAGTAAATGGGAAAAAATCATAAAATCGTTGTTTTATAATTATAGTAGACGAGGAAAAGATATTTCTTTTATTATTTGTTTGTTATCCCAGTGCAGAATTAAAACTGAAACATTCTCGAAAGTCTTGGAATTCCTAGAACCAATATCTTGCCAGTATCAATGTCGATAACAAGCGAAAATGGTCGAGATCGTTGATTCTTGGAATGGGAGTATACGTAATTAAATGAATATGAATATCTGTTTTTTCCGACATGTCCGAAAGAACAGATACCATCGGTGACCATGCAGCTCTCTTAGAATGAAATGATAATTAAATCAAGACCCTAAGTTATCGACAGGCGTTGATATACAACTGGGACAGTTGAAAATGTGTGACCCGCCCGGAACCCGAACCCGAGATCTCCTGCTTACATGGCAGACGCTCTATCCATCTGAGCTACCGAGGGCACAGAGGATAGTGCGTCTGCAGGGATTTATCCTAGCACGCTCCCCGTGAAACACACATTCCCGACTTAATTTCCGCACACTACATTCCTAGTGCCACTGCCCATTACATTCATTACTCGTGGTAGACTATCTTATCGAGTCCCGTAAGAGTTCGGGCAATGTGTATGCATTCAACACAGAAGGACGTCAATGGCCGGTTAGTCTTAACTATATGAAGATGGTATCTCTTTTTTGGACAGGTCTGAAAGAACAGATACCAGTGTAACGAGCAGGGGCAATACCAATGTAGTGTGTGGACATTAAGCTGGGAATGTGGGTTTCAGGTGGAGTGTGCAAGGGCTAAATCCCTGCAGTAGCACTATCCTCTGTTCTCTCGGTGGGTCAGATCGGTAGATCGTCTGCCATGTAACAGGAGATCCCGGGTTCGGATCCCGGTCGGGCACACATTTTCAACTGTCCCCATTGATGTATATCAATGCCTGTCGACAGCTTAGGGTCTTGATTTCATTATAATTTCATACGTAATTATGTCTGTAGGTGTGCGCAAGTCCTATTCACACCTGGACAGTTTTTTCTTTCACTTGTACTGCCAAATCTTTCTTCTTACCAAAGTTTATGATTCTATACCAACGGGACGTACTCTGTAGGTTTTGATGTGTGAGTTCGCGAGTATTAAAATGGTGTTGTTGTGGTCTTTATGCAGCTCTCCATACTACTCTATCCTATGCAAGCTTCTTTATCTCCAAGTCACTCCTGCAACATACATCCCTCTGAGTCTGCTTACTGTATTCATCTCTTTGTCTCCCTCTACGGTTTTTATCCCACACGCTTCCCTCCAGTGCTGAATTTGTGTTCCGTTGATGCCTCAGATTGTGTCCTACTAACCGATCTCTTCTTCTAGTCAGGTTGTACCACAAATTTCTTCCCAGTTCCCTCCTGATTAGTTACACCATGTACCCATCTAATCTTCAGTATTCTTCTGTAGCACCAAATCTCAAAAGCTTCTATTCCCTTTTTGTCTCAATTCTTTATCGTCCACGTTTCACTTTCACACATGGCTACACTCCATACAAATACTCTGAGGAAGCACTTCCTGACACTTAAAACCTATACTTAGTTTTAACAAACTTCTCTTCTTCAGAAATGATTTTCGTACCATTGCCAGTCTACATTTTATATCCTCTCTTCTTCGGCCATCATCATTTATTTTGCTTCCCAAATGGCAAAACTCATCTACTACTTTAAGTGTCTCATTCTCTAATCTAACATCCTCAGCATCATCGCATTTCATTCGACTATATTCCATTATCGTCGTTTAGCTTCTGTTGATGCTCATGTTATACAGGGTGTTACAAAAAGAAATGATGTTATGTGGACATGTGTCCGGAAACGCTTAATTTTCATGTCAGAGCTCATTGTAGTTTCGTCAGTATGTACTGTACTTCCTCGATTCACCGCCATGATTTCATACGGGATACTCTACTTTTGCTTCTAGAACATGTGCCTTTACAATTACGACACAACATGTGGTTCATGCACGATGGAGTTCCTGCACATTTCAGTCGAAGTGTTCGTACGCTTCTCAACAACAGATTCTGTGACCGATGGATTGGTAGAGGCGGATCAATTCCATGCCCTTCACGCTCTCCTGACCTCAACCCTCTTGACTTTCATTTATGGGGGCATTTGAAAGCGCTTGTCTACGCAACCCCGGTACCAAATGTAGAGACTCTTCGTGCTCGTATTGTGGACGGCTGTGATGCAATACGCCGTTCTCCATGGCTGCATCAGCGCGTCAGGGATTCCATGCGTCGGGGGGTGGATGCATGTATCCTCGCTAACGGAGGACATTTTGAACATTTCCTGTAACAAAGTGTTTGAAGTCACGCTGGTACGCTCTGTTGCTGTGTGCTGTGTGCTTTCATTCCATGATTAATGTGATTTGAAGAGAAGTAATAAAATGAGCTCTAACATGGAAAGTAAGCGTTTCCGGACACATGTCCACATAATATATTTTCTTTCTTTGTGTGTGAGGTATGTTTCCTGAAAGTTTGGCCGTACGTTTTTGTAACACCCTGTATATCAAAGTAGGTGACATAAATGGCCGTATCTTTTGATTACAAAGAGTTAGAAACTTGGGTTTTTTTAGACCGCCAAGAGACCGCAAACTTTAGTGTGTGACTCGAATATCAACTTGATGCGTCTATTCGCTCTTGTGGGTTTTGAACAGTCGGACGGATTGATAGACAGACGGACGGACGCACGAACAATAAAGTGAGCCTATAGGAGTCCTGTTTTTAGCGACTGAGCCACGGAACCCTAAAAAGAAACACTCGTGCAACAATATGGGATGCTTTTATTTAAAAGAAGTACACTGTACATCATTCGTGAAGAGTGGTGACCTCGCGAACGGGGCAAGTGCCAGGGGCGGAATGCGTCCCACGGCATCGCATCGCACTGCGTGGCCCGGCGCCGCAGCGCGCGTTTAATATGCATCGCGCTCAGTACAGGATTTATACGGCGTCCGCCGGTGCCAGGCGCTCCACAATCCGGCACGATAAAATTTTCATGACGTCCCCAGGGCGGACACTCTCGAGGCGGTCCGCTACACTGGCGAACAGCCCGGAGACCAGGGCTCGCAGCTTTTCTCTTTCCCCTCAGCCTTTTTTTTCCGCTCGTGATGTCGGATCCCTTTCCTCGCGCGAAGATCGCGCGATGGGCTAGCGGGGTGCCTAGGAGCGTGGGCGCTATGTGAGACACTCTGTAGCCGTGGAGAACAAAAGGGGCGCTGGGAGTTGCTCACAAAAGGAGCCACCTTCCAACTCCTCCTGCCAGTCTTCACAGTCCCCTCCTGTCTAGTTGCCTCCTCGCCTTTACAACCCTTCCCTAACTTGTTGCGATACTCTGCAGGATCACTACTTACAGCACATCGAAAAGGTCACTTTGTAATATTCTGCTGTACGGTATAATTAGGGGAGCACACGTGTCACCGTCCGGTATGTGAAATCTGTTTTGATACAGGCATTACCTGTGGTCGTATTTCTTGGCTTGAGATCTTCGCTTCCAGTGCTATATATTGGCTGTGCTGTGTATTAAAAAGTCAAGTCACCTTTCAAAGGAAGTGAGTACCGGTGTCCCACTTACTGAGTTACACAGATGATGGTTGCCATTTGTGGACGTTTTGATCAACTGAGCACATGCGGTGCGATATCTTGATGCAGTGCGGGTTGGAAGTGCGGTCTTTTTTATCCAAAAACCATAGATTTTCAGTCTTGTTGCTGCAGATGCCAATGCCTCTCCATGTATTGCATAGGCTGTGGACACACTACGGGGAGACGGGTCTGTACACAAGGCAGGTTGGGCAGTATCGCCGATGCATTACAACTCCACGTGAAGTCCGACATGTTCCCGTCTGTGCGGCGTCGTACGGATACCACCAGAGTACAGCAAGACCACCCCAGAAGCGCCTCTGGAGCCAGTGCGTGCGATGGGGACAGTAATGAATAAGTTGCGAGAAAGAACTTACGACCCAGACTTCCTGTTCGAGTACCCCACTTGACACGACAAATCCTTGAAGCTCCCCTTCAGTTCTGTCGTACCCATGTCAACTGGGAATTTCCTCACTGGCGAAACGTGTTATTCACAGACTAGTCCGGGTATCCTTTCACGCAAAGTGATGGCCGTGTTCGTGTGCAGAGACCCGTTCTGATCAATAAGTGCTAAATGTTCTCCAGGAAATCGACAGATTTTCAAGATTTTGTGATGTTGTGGGGAGCTTCAGCAGTGACATCCACATTGATCTTCCCGTTGTCCATCTTCACCTTACCGCCAGGAAGTACATCGAATAGTTCATGGTGGACCAATTTATGGCTGCTGCATACGGTGGTGGCCATGAAATCCTTCTAACGCGAGGACCTTCGAGGCAGAGGTCAGCAGGGATATCTTGCTAAATAATGGAATGGGCGGCGGTGAGTCCCGACCTAAGCCCCATCGTGCATATGTGGGACACATTCTTGGTCGTCCTGTTCCACCACCGACTCTACAAGAACTTTCGCTGGCACCAGTTGAAGAATGGGAACGGATACCACGGGGTGACCTCCGTAGACTGATACGGAGCATGCCCCGCAAGTGTCAGACAGTGATAAATGCTTCCGTACGGCATACATGTTATTGAAACTCTCAGAGTCCAATGAGAAGCATCCATGATGACGTGTTTAATGATTCTTTTCACTTTGTTTTCGACACCTGTCGAACATTTCAGTTAATTTTGTAAACGTTTCGACAACATGGTTATAGAGTAACAGCGATTAATATAAATTAACTTAGTATTTAGAAAACAGTCTTAATCGCGTTTTTTATTTATTTAGTGCCGACCTGTTTCACAGACTTCCACAGTCTCCTGCCACACCTTGGTAGACGTGACGCCACCAGCAGTCGACCATATGTTCGCTCTGAAGATGGGTCCTGCGATGGGCTGAAACCGGTCGGCACTAAATAAATAAAAAACGCGGTTAATACTGTTTTCTTAATACTAAGTCTTTTTGTAAATGATCGAGGATGTAGTGATACTTTGTTGCGTACTTAACTGGTGAAAGATAATGGTATTATTTGGCAACATACCTAGCCCTCAATTATTGTTTAGAGGCGTGTGGCAGACTCCCAAAGTCATGTTCCCCTAATTGTTTTGAGCAGTGTATAAGTACTTGATCGTCTAGGCACATCAGACTGATGTTGGACTCGGGACTCGTCCGGTTCGATAACGCTCTTCCACTCACGAGACATATCATTTGGTGCCTCCCTACATATCATTTGGCGCCTCCCTCCACCACCCTTCTGAGCACAACTGCATTTACTTGACTTTTGTTAAGGCTTTTAAACATAAATGGAAATCTAGTAATCATGCAATTGGTTTGTTTTTGCCTTTAAAAGTAAGTACTATACAGACATTCGTCTACAAGAGGAATAAATTTCTCTATCTTATTCGAGCATCAATATTAAAAAAGAAACAATTCCATTCTTTTTAAGGTAATCCCTGAGATTATTAAAAGTTGTTCATGTAATTCGAAAGAACTCAATTTATTGTATTCTTCTAGCTTCAGTAAAATCGTGCTGTCTATGAAATTGAGCAGAAAGATTTAAACTATAAAATTTTCTTTACTCTTACTAAGTTGTATGTTACAAGTGAAGAAATTTCACCAGTAAGTTGCTAAATTTTAGAAAATCTGCCGAGAAAGTAGTTGAAATTTGATAAACACGGTCAAAATATTTATGTATGAAACTTAAAGGAAAAGCACAAATTTATGTGCAGTAGGGGAGAGTAGTGAGGTATCGGCCGGCCGTGATCTCCCTTTTCGCCTCCATATGATAGTAGTCTATAGTAAGCGGCAGCATACTTGTCTGTCGGACGATGTGGCCGAGCGGTTCTAGGCGGAACCGTGCGACCGCTACGGTCGCAGGTTCGAATCCTGCCTCGGGGATACATGTGTGTGTTGTCCTTAAGTTAGTTAGGTTTAAGTAATTCTAAGTTCTAGAGGACTGATGACCTCAGATGTTAAGTCCCGTAGTACTCAGAGTCATTTGAACCATACTTGTCTACCCATGTCTACTGGAGTCGTATATCTTCTTCCTCTCTCCAATTCTTTTTCTGCCCCGAGTGCTTGGTGGTATCTCTGCAGCCCTCAGCATATGGACGATATTTCGAGACCGGAGGCACCCCTTCTCAAGGAAAGTGACTAATTTTGTTGTTATATTTCGGTTATCTATGTTATGTAACAAATGACATCTAACAAACTTTCCATGGTAATTTCTATAAAAGACCGCACAATATCATTCGAACCTACTGCGTGTTTGTCTTGCAGTACCCACCATTCGACTGTCTTTCAGTATCGGTCAGAAGCAATTTCTATTTTTAAATTACATTTTCTCCTTGGTACCTGCGAGAAAAATTAGGGGAAACTGGAACGAAGAGTGCATAAAAATGACGCGAACGCTTACTCCTCGCTTATTTTAGGAGTAGGCGTTCGATTCTTACAGTTTTTAAATAGACAACATTTCTATTACTACCAAGGATTTCGTAGGCGACCAAGTCATCTTGCATCGTCCATCGGTGTTTTGCGGTGGAGTTTTGAACTTTACTCTCGCTAACAAGGATACAAGGAACGGCTGGGTCATCGTTGCTACTGTACGTGGACCAAAAGTCGATAACGTAAAAGGGCTAGATAATTTCAATTCACGTGATGTCATCACTTATCGGACATTTAACATTTGTGAAGTGTACAACAGAGGTAAGGGTTCACCGTATTACATGTCGACTATGCCTTTGGTTCTCAGGACCAGGAATCGTCGTAAAATAAATGAATCGGAATCTCAGGGTGGGTGGAACGAGTTGACAACTGTAGAAAGATCGCACTCGTTCAAATGGTTCAAATGGCTCTGAGCACTATGCGACTTAACTTAGGAGGTGATCAGTCGCCTAGACCTTAGAACTAATTAAACCAACTAACCTAAGGACATCACACACATCCATGTTCGAGGCTGGATTCGAACCTGCGACCGTAGCGGTCGCCGGGTTCCAGGCTGTAGCACCTAGAACCGCACGGCCTCTCGTTGGTGATCTGACTCGTTATTATAGAAATTAAATAAAGTTCCCTTCCTTATCCTTAATCTTTATCTACTAAAAATACACACTGATCTTGCCAAAAGCGGAGAAGCTATTCTTCTTGGTGTTGTAGCTCTCTGGGGCACCCTGAGATACTCTCTGGGGCACCCTGTGATGCTAAATGCTCATTAAGATTTGTTCATATCGGCGAAAATCGCCTCTCGAAAGTTTTGTATCTGGTTGCCAATCTGTCGCGTTAGGCTGGCTCTAGTTTTAACAAGCCGGCCGTAGCACTAAAATCAAAAATTCCGGTCAACGACCAGCTGGTTGTCGGATTACGGTTCATAAGAATTCTTCTAAAGAACCTCAGTCTGGCTTCTACCATTCCTGCGATAAGTTTTATGCAGTCGTTCCACTTTAAATCGCTCCGAACGCATGTTGTTATTGTGGTCTTCAGTCCTGACACTGGTTTGATGCAGCTCTCCAAGCTACTCTATCCTGTGCAAGCTTCTTCATCTTCCAGTACTTACTGCAAATTACGTCCTTCTGAATCTGCTTAGTGTATTCATCTCTTCGTCTCCCTCTATGATTGTTACCCTCCACACTGTTCTCCGATGCTAAATTTGTGATCCCTTGATGCCTCACAACATGTCTTACCAACCGGTCCCTTCTTCTTGTGAAGTTGTGCCACAAACTCCTCTTCTCCCCAATTCTATTCAATACCTCTTCTTTAGTTATGTGATCTACCCATCTAATCTTCAGCATTCTTCTGTAGCACCACATTTCGAAAGCTTCTATTCTCTTCTTGTCCAAACTATTTATCGTACATGTTTCATTTCCATACGTGCTACACTCCATACAAATACTTTCGGAAACGATTTCCTGACACTTAAATCTATACTCGATGTTAACAAATTTCCCTTCTTCAGAAACGCTTTCCTTGCCATTGCCAGTCTACATTTTATATCCTTTCTATTTCGACCATCATCAGTTATTATGCTCATCATATAGCAAAACACCTTTACTACTTTAAGTATCCCATTTCCTTATCTAATTCCCTCAGCATCACCCGACTACATTCGACTACATTCCATTATCCTCGTTTTGCTTTTGTTGATGTTCATCTTATATCCTCCTTTCAAGACACTGTCCATTCCATTCAACTGCTCTTCCAAGTCCTTTGCTGTCTCTAATAGAATTACAATGTCATCGGCGAACCTCAAAGTTTTTATTTCTTCTCCACGGATTTTAATACGTACTCCGATTTTTCTTTTGTTTCCTTTACTGCTTGCTCAATATACAGATTGAATAGCATCGGGGAGAGGCTACAACCCTGTCTCACTCCCTTCCCAACCACTGCTTCCCTTTCATATCCCTGGACTCTTCTATCTGCCATCTGGTTTCTGTACAAATTGTAAATAGCCTTTCGCTCCCTGTATTTTACCCCTGCCACCTTTAGAATTTGAAAGAGAGTATTCCAGTCAACGTTGTCAAAAGCCTTCTCTAAGTCTACAAATGTTAGAAACGTAGGTTTGCCTTTCCTTAATCTTTCTTCTAAGATAAGTCGTAAGGTCAGTATTGCCTCACGTGTTCCAATATTTCTACGGAATCCAAACTGATCTTCCCCAAGGTTGGCTTCTACTAGTTTTTCCATTCGTCTGCACAGAATTTGCGTTCGTATTTTGCAGATGTGGCTTATTACACTAATTGTTTCGGTAATTTTCACATCTGTCAACACCTGTTTTCTTTGGGATTGGAATTATTATAATCTTCTTGAAGTCTGAGGGTATTTCGCCTGTTTCATACAACTTGCTCACCAGATGGTAGAGTTTTGTCAGTTCTCCCAAGGCCGTCGGTACTTCCAATGGAATATTGTCTACTCCGGGGGCATTGTTTCGACTCAGGTCATTCAGTGCTCTGTCAAACTCTTCACGCAGTATCGTATCTCCCATTTCATCTTCATCTACATCCTATTCCATTTTCATAATATTGTCCTCAAGTACATCGCCCTAGGATAGACCCTCTATATATTTCTTCCACCTTTCTGCTTTCCCTTCTTTGCTTAGAACTGGGTTTCCATCTGAGCTCTTGATATTCATACAAGTAGTTCTCTTTTCTCCAAAGGTATCTTTAATTTTCCTGTAGGCAGTATCTATCTTACCCTAGTGAGATAAGCCTCTACATCCTTACATTTGTCCTCTAGCCATCACTGCTTAGCCATTTTGCACTTCCTGTCGATCTCCTTTTTGAGACGTTTGTATTCCTTTTTGCCTGTTTCATTTATTGCATTTTTATATTTTCTTCTTTCATCAATTAAATTCAATATTTCTTCTGTTACCCAAGGATTTCTACTAACCCTCGTCTTTTTACCTACTTGATCCTCTGCTGCCTTCACTACTTCATCCCTCAGAGCTACCCATTCTTCTTCTACTGTATTTCTTTCCCCCATTGTTTGACAATTGTTCCCTTATGCTCTCCCTTAAACTCTGTACAACCTCTGGTTTAATCTCCTTAAATTCGAACCTTTTTGCAGTTTCTTCAGTTTTTATCTACAGCTCATAACCAATAGATTGTGGTCAGAGTCCACATCTGCCCCTGGAAATGTCTTACAATTTAAAACCTGGTTCCTAAATCTCTTTCTTACCATTATATAATCTATCTGATACCTTCTAGTATTTCCAGGATTCTTCCATGTGTACAACCTTCTTTTATGATTCTTGAACCGAGTGTTAGCTATGATTAACTTATGCTCTGTGCAAAATTCTACCATACGGCTTCCTCCAATCCATATTCACCTACTATGTTTCCTTCTTTCCCTTATCCTACTCTCGAATACCAGTCACGCATATTGCTAGATATTTTATGGGAGAACTGCTTCCAGTTATTGTCGTGCGATCATGTGTTCATACAATAACGCGCTATTCTGTCTATGTATGCTCAACCCGACAGATTTGTTTCTGTTGAGGGCCAATTGTCATTCCCTGGACCAAGCGAAGATCCTCAGCAGTTCTTCCCGCATTTCGCTACAGGTTTCTAGTGTTGCGACTTGTCTGTAGACAATATCATCCATGAAACACGTCAGGGGACTTCCGATGTTTTCTGCTGTATCATTTATACGTACTGTGAAAAGTAATGGATCAGTAATACACTCTTGCAGTACGACCGAAGTCACTTTTATGTCTGAAGACTCCTTTCTGTTCAGAATGACACGCTGTGAACTGTTTACCCAACGACAGAATTTGTCTCATATTTCGTACGCTCATACTTCGTTCATTAGGCGGCAATGTGGAGCTGTATGGAATACTTTACGCAAATCAAGGAACACAGCATCTACCTGGATGCCTGCATCTACTGCTCCCTGGATGTCGTGGACGAACAGAGCCAGGTGTGTTTCACACGATCGTCGTTTTCGGAACCCATGTTGATTCCTGCAGAGGAGATTTTCTATCACCTGAAATGTCAGAATATGTGAGCATAAAACATGTTCCAAAATTCTACAACAGACCGACGTCACAGGTTGTGGGCGATACTTTATGTGTGTCTTTCACGACCCTTCCTGAAATCGGAAGTGACCTGGGCTTTTTTCTAATCATAAGAAACGTTTCGGTGCTCTGGAAATCTATGGTACGCTACTGCCAGTGTCTTCAGACATTGGGGAAAAAAAACAAAAGCCGACATTATTTTTGTATCTTGCAAGCAAGTGATATAAACCACGTAAATTTAAATTTTACTTTACTTAGTCCAAAAGTAGAGCTACAAATTTTTTAAAGTTTTCAGGATACGATATTTATATAGGATCGGCGAAAAATCATTACCCATCGTAACCTAATAGGTATAGTTGTGTCTGTTGATATGGCCTGACAATTTGTTAGTTGGCTTATCACTAAAAACTACCTTAGAAAGCTACTCATTACCATCTTTTCTTAATTCATTGAACACTGTCTCGCAAAACTGAAGTCTACGATAAGAATCATCTTCCAATAGCCCACGCACGAGACGCCCTTTGCAACGTTTTGAATTTGGCTTTATGGAAAGTTTCCCGCACAGAAGGTCTAGATATATCCTGTCCAAGAGACAGCCTACGGCTAGACATTTTAGGTCTCTGGATAACGACTTGTAAAACTTTTAGCTTAGTTTTTCATCACTTACTGGTGGCGTACCTCACCTGTGACAATCCGCTGTAGATCCACTTTTCCCTTAATGTTTCCATTAATTGTAGACAGCTTTCCTTGCAGGTGAAAAAGTGTCGAAATAATTATTCCACTCATTTATTATCAAATTATAACCACATTTGTCCCACGTTTTCCCGTCAAGTTATAATCAACAATGAGCAATGTCAGAGATCTTTAATTTAATTGTAGTCCACTCTGGTGTTTGTTTCTATAAACAAAAAAAGTTTTAATGTTTTCAGTAGGTTACAATGCGTGGTGACTTATGCTCCACGAAATATACGATATTATCCTTTTTCCTGAACTTGCATCTGAAGATTGTCAGTGGAAGTCGAAACTAGTTATTTATTTATTTACTCGTTCCATAGCATCCCAGCTACGATACACTTTAGGCAAGAGAAAAACAAATGACAGAAACACACTCATATACGAGGGTTGTCCAGAAAGTAAGTACCGATCGGTCGCTAAATGGAAACCACAGTGAAAATCAGAAACATTTTACTTGCAAGAGTTAGCTACACTTTCCAGATACTTCTCTACATAGCCGCCACTCTGACTTAGACATTTCCAACACGATCGTCATAGAAGGCAGCCGCCTGTGTTTCCGATAATTCTCTACACTGGTCTATAGTGCGTAGCCTGCGCCCAAGTATTGTCTTCGTATCCAGCAACATGTCAAGAGAGATGATACTCATTACGAGCCAATTAGGGCTGTGTTGTGGGCGATCGAACACTTCCCATCGAAAAGGCTGGAGGAGCGTCTTCACTGCCCCTGCAGAGTGTCGCTGAGAATTGCCATGAAGATGGAAGTGCGTGGCAGTTGTGTTAGGTGGGCTGCATTCATTAAGGCGAAGCCTCTCAGGGGCCCTCCTACTTGGCGAGAGACATCTTTGTTCTAGGCACCTTTACTCGCTAACAATATGCTCACAGCTGAAAAGAGCGTCTTGATGCGGTCGACGGTCATACTAGAGAGACTACCCCACGCATCTGTGCAAAGCTTCATCGGGTTTTCACTGTGGTGTCTATTTCGCAACTGATCGGAACCTACTTCCTGGACAACTATCGTATTTTGTCCCATGGATGGAACGATATTCGCTTTGGTAAAATGCTTGGCACAGCTCTGATTCATTGTGTCATCAGTAGAGATGGTGTTTTCTCCATCTAGCAGAAACGGTCATATCTTTATGCATCGGGTAGTGGCAGGGGGACTTCGTTGTGAGCCATGTAGCATGTTGTTCCAGCGACAACGGACGTCAGGAATGGAAGCAGCCCTGTGTCCTATCTTCTGGAGTACACACACACAGACCGCTTTGGATCGTGTGGCTCGCTGGTGTTGTGCGGGCAGTTCTGGCTGTGAATTCTGACACGACAGAGATGGGTACTTTTTCGGAGAAAAAATGGTTCAAATGGCTCTGAGCACTATGGGGCTTAACTGCTGAGGTCATCAATCCCCTAGAACTGAGAACTACTTAAACCTAACTAACCTGAGGACATCACACACATCCATGCCCGAGGTAGGATTCGAACCTGCGACCGCAGCGGTCGCACGATTCCAGACTGTAGTCTCTAGAACCGCTCGTCCACGCCGGCCGGCCTTTTTGGTAGACCAGCTAGTAAACATAGCATGCTGCTAGAGAGGAGTGCTTCGATCGCGTACTGTAAGATGATGTTCCGACCTCGCTTAGCAGCAGTGATTGCATTTGTTTTGTTCCATGGGAACTGGTTTGGAATGCTTTCTGATGTATTTGGTCAGGCTAAAAGCTGCAGGTTGCCTTGCAAGCGATTTCCATAATCACTATCTTTTAATCTATTTCAATCAAAGTTGCAACAATTGTTATCTCTTGTGGCTAATGCTGAGTTGTTCCAGGTAAACATTTTAGTGGTTAATTGTAATGTAAACTGCATATGCTGATGAGGAATGATTGTTTGCCAGTCCACATGTAACTCATCCACGAGGATATGCTCTAGCTGAGAGCTTTACAGTAATATTGTAGAGGATCCAAATCTGCAACCAACCCAGCTCATTATTAAAGACCAGTTATCAAATGTTTTCATTTTTAAAATCATAAAGTTCTGTAAATTTTGATTTTACTGCCACTGAGCTGTATTTTCAAAAATTCTCTGGTAAACATGATGTTTAGACGGTAGTTAATTTTCAGAAATTCATACGAGGGAGAGTCTTTTTCAAGTGAGCTTTATTTTTACAGTTGTTCGTGCTGTTAATCTTGCCTCTGTTTTATTGAGCTCAAGTGCAAGTTATTTGTGTTAGTGCTCTATTAGGCGTTCTAAACAGGTTTATTACATCTTTTTTCTAGTATTTGATTGAATAAATGGCCTAAATTCAGCACTTGAAACTCAGCTCAATTAGTTAACCTCACCCTCTCATGCTACTGCCCTATATCGCAACATATATACAATGCGTCTCTCATGAAAGTCATCAGGTGTATTTTCTCTGGTGTTTCGGCAAATACGAGCGTTGGAATGTAAATAGTGGCAACTATTTATTCACAACCGATACAAAGTAGTTACATGATTGCACCTGTTACTGTCGTTCAAAGTAGTCACCAGCGTTGTGTAGAATCCGTAACCAGCGATATGGAAGGTGTGGTATGCCGTTATCAGCGCCTGTTCTGTTGATGGTGCGAAGGGAGCGGTCTACTGCCTGTCGAATAACTGGAACAGTTCTGATGCGAATGCCACAAAGTGGTTCCTTCATCTTTGGAATCAAATCAAAGCCACAAGGAGTTAAGTAGGGGAGTATGGTGGATGGTACAGTATTTCCCAGTCCCATCGACCGAACAGAGCAGCCACAACTTGCGCTGTATGAGCCCACGCATTGTCGTGCAAAATGATGGGTGGGTTGCGCAGGAAGTGACGCAGCGTCTTTCGCAAAGCTGGTCGCAGGTGATGCCCCAAAAACGAAAAGTACTACTGTGCATTGACGGTCTGCCGTGGAGGAACGTAATGCGTTAGGATAACACCATCACAGTCGTACACGAGAATCACAATAATTTTCACCATACTGGGGATCTGACGCACTTTCGACTGTCGCGTCGACCCATAACGACGCCACTCGTGGGATTGGCGTTTCAGTTTTGGCTCATACGATGTGGCCCATGTCTCAGCCTTTCCTTCGCGCTCATAGCGCTCCAAGTGCGTCTGAGCAGCGTCGTAACGCATTCATTTCTGCATTTCCGTCAAGTCACGCGGAACCCATCGTGATTCAATTTTTCGCATGCCCTGGCGTTCCTTCAGGGTGCGAAGCGCTAATCCGGTTTCGCGGGCGAGCTCACAAATAGTATGGCGTCGATCACTGTCCACTAACGCGGCAAAAGCATGTACCTCTCCTTCAGAGACGCTAGGACGACCTGCCCGATGCATGTCTGTGAGTTTGCCGACCTTCGTTGAAGGCCTTAACTCATCGTTCCAGTGTTCTGTACGGAAATGACGATTCCCCGCACGCCTCTTGAAGACCTTGATGACACTGTTGTGCTGTACGACCTCTGGCACATTCAGTCTTGATCCATTTCCGTTGTTCCTGTTTTGAAAACATAGTGACACCGTAACGTTAGACCGCTCTCTCACAAATGGCTGTTTTCCTCGGTGGTGTGCACGCCGGTGACGTGGTACGGGCGAGTCCAGTTGCTCGGAGGTAAGGTAGGTATGTCAACAACGTGTGCTATCAGCGACAACAGTAGATTCCATTGCATAGAGTCTCCACATCAGTGTTGCCACTATTTACATCTACATCACTACTCTGGAATTCACATTTAAGTGCTTGGCAGAGGGTTCATCGAACCACAATCACACTATCTCTCTACCATTCCACTCCCGAACAGCGCGCGGGAAAAGCGAACACCTAAACCTTTCTGTTCGAGCTCTGATTTCTCGTATTTTATTTTGATGATCATTCCTACCTATGTAGGTTGGGCTCAGCAAAATATTTTCGCATTCGGAAGAGAAAGTTGGTGACTGAAATTTCGTAAAAAGGTCTCGCCGCGACGATAAACGTCTTTGCTGTAATGACTTCCATCCCAATTCGCGTATCATATCTGCCACACTCTATTACGTGATAATACAAAACGAGCTGCCATTTTTTGCACCCTTTCGATGTCCTCCGTCAATCCCACCTGGTAAGGATCCCACACCGCGCAGCAATATTCTAACAGAGGACGAACGAGTGTAGTGTAAGCTGTCTCTTTAGTGGACTTGTTGCATCTTCTAAGTTTAGTGCCAATGAAATGCAACCTTTGGCTCGCCTTCCCCACAATATTATCTATGTGGTCTTTCCAACTGAAGTTGTTCGTAATTTTAACACCCATGTACTTAGTTGAATTAACAGCCTTGAGAATTGTACTATTTATCGAGTAATCGAACTCCAACGGATTTCTTTTGGAACTCATGTGGATCACCTCACACTTTTCGTTATTTATCCTCAACTGCCACCTGCTACACCATACAGCAATCTTTCCTAAATCGCTTTGCAACTGATACTGGTCTTCGGATGACCTTACTAGACGGTAAATTACAGCATCATCTGCGAACAACCAAAGAGAACTGCTCAGATTGTCACCCAGGTCATTTATTTCGAACAGCAGAGATCCCAGGACGCTTCCTTGGGGAACACCTGATATCACTTCAATTTTACTCGATGATTTGCCGTCTATTACTACGAACTGCAACCTTCCCGACAGGAAATCACGAATCCAGTCGCACAACTGAGACGATAACCCATAGGCCCGCAGCTTGATTAGAAGTCGCTTGACGATTAAGTTCCAACCTACGTATTTTCATTTTAGTTTTTGCAGTGTGCTGGTAGAATGAGCCAAAATAAATATTGCCCATCTCGTCTTTCGTGCGACGCTCAGTGATGACGAAGAGCTTTTGTTTGTTTCTCATTACAAACAAAATGATTTCTGAAGCTGAATTGTACGTGCCCATTCAGTAGAGCTGTCTCAAATTAGTCTCTTGCGATATTGGTTTTATCGATATACACTCCTGGAAATGGAAAAAAGAACACATTGACACCGGTGTGTCAGGCCCACCATACTTGCTCCGGACACTGCGAGAGGGCTGTACAAGCAATGATCACACGCACGGCACAGCGGACACACCAGGAACCGCGGTGTTGGCCGTCGAATGGCGCTAGCTGCGCAGCATTTGTGCACCGCCGCCGTCAGTGTCAGCCAGTTTGCCGTGGCATACGGAGCTCCATCGCAGTCTTTAACACTGGTAGCATGCCGCGACAGCGTGGACGTGAACCGTATGTGCAGTTGACGGACTTTGAGCGAGGGCGTATAGTGGGCATGCGGGAGGCCGGGTGGACGTACCGCCGAATTGCTCAACACGTGGGGCGTGAGGTCTCCACAGTACATCGATGTTGTCGCCAGTGGTCGGCGGAAGGTGCACGTGCCCGTCGACCTGGGACCGGACCGCAGCGACGCACGGATGCACGCCAAGACAGTAGGATCCTACGCAGTGCCGTAGGGGACCGCACTGCCACTTCCCAGCAAATTAGGGACACTGTTGCTCCTGGGGTATCGGCGAGGACCATTCGCAACTGTCTCCATGAGGCTGGGCTACGGTCCCGCACACCGTTAGGCCGTCCTCCGCTCACGCCCCAACATCGTGCAGCCCGCCTCCAGTGGTGTCGCGACAGGCGTGAATAGAGGGACGAATGGAGACGTGTCGTCTTCAGCGATGAGAGTCGCTTCTGCCTTGGTGCCAATGATGGTCGTATGCGTGTTTGGCGCCGTGCAGGTGAGCGCCACAATCAGGACTGCATACGACCGAGGCACACAGGGCCAACACCCGGCATCATGGTGTGGGGAGCGATCTCCTACACTGGCCGTACATCTCTGGTGATCGTCGAGGGGACACTGAATAGTGCACGGTACATCCAAACCGTCATCGAACCCATCGTTCTACCATTCCTAGACCGGCAAGGGAACTTGCTGTTCCAACAGGACAATGCACGTCCGCATGTATCCCGTGCCACCCAACGTGCTCTAGAAGGTGTCAGTCAACTACCCTGGCCACCAAGATCTCCGGATCTGTCCCCCATTGAGCATGTTTGGGACTGGATGAAGCGTCGTCTCACGCGGTCTGCACGTCCAGCATGAACGCTGGTCCAACTGAGGCGCCAGGTGGAAATGGCATGGCAAGCCGTTCCACAGGACTACATCCAGCATCTCTACGATCGTCTCCATGGGAGAATAGCAGCCTGCATTGCTGCGAAAGGTGGATATACACTGTACTAGTGGCGACATTGTGCATGCTGTGTTGCCTGTGTCTATGTGCCTGTGGTTCTGTCAGTGTGATCACGTGATGTATCTGACCCCAGGAATGTGTCAATAAAGTTTCCCCTTCCTGGGACAATGAATTCACGGTGTTCTTATTTCAATTTCCAGGAGTGTATATTAATATGGATATTAAAACACACTGAGTAAACAATAATTCAGCAGTAACATCTCGGCCTTGGCTGTTGGTGACTGCTGCCGCTGTCCATCAACGCTGCTCAGTAGCTGCTGGAGTACTGCTTATGCTTCGAGTTTTACTGTCCGTTTTAATACACACCGATGAAATAAATATCGCACTAGGCTAATCTGAGACTGCTCGATTGAATGAGCAAGTAAAATTCTGGTTTAAAACTCATTTTGTTTATACTGGGTCACAAACCGACGCTTTCTGTCGACAGTGGGCGTCGCATGAAAGACGTGATGAGCACCATCTGTTTGGGCTGACTCAAAATACACTTTGCAGAACAGAAATCGCAAATATCTGCCAAAATACCAGAGAAAAAGTGTTGGACGATCTTACCAAAGACATCATATATATTTCTTTCAGATTATATAATCTTAGGCCTGGAGTAAATCTTCGATAGTGCAGATGTTTGAACACGGCTCAGAGTACAAGAGGTGGGTGGAAGTTTGCAGGTGTGCACACACAGACTGGGTCTGTTCGTTCAGGAGGCACCACCTGCCTAAGTTTCGTTTGACCCTGCAGCTTCAGAGCCCATTCTGTTGAGAAACTTCCACGACGGCCACTGCACGGTGTGGTGGAGAGAGAGTTCTTCTGTTCTGTTTTGGCCACTCACTGAGGTCAGTGGTTTTATCTTTCCACGGTTGCAGTTATGGGTGTATCAGTGAGACACTGTGTTCTATACAGAAAGCTTTTCAAAGATTTTGGCTGTCGAAGGCTGGCAGGTGGCCATACTGCGGGTTTATCGCCGAAGTTAATGCTTTTGTTTTCTCATTACTGACGGCTACTTCCCGTCCAGTGGTGCAATACCAACAAGACAGTGGAGATTGTCTTTAGGTATTACCGAGCGAGGTGGCGCAGCTGAGCTCGCATTCGGGAGGACGACGGTTCAAACCCGCGTCCAGTCATACTGATTTAGGTTTTCCGTGATTTCCCTAAATCGCTTCAGGCAAATGCCGGGATGGTTCCTTGAACAGGGCGTGGCCGACTGCTTACCCTTCCCTAATTCGATGGCAACGATGGCCCTCGCTGTTTGGTGTCCTCCTCCAAACGAATCACAATACGTCAGTCAGTGAACTCCTTCGACGAGGAGTCATTTTTAACATTTACTTTAAATATTTATCTTTTGTGTCAAAAAACAAAGATGGTAATTCTTTACATTGATAGACAGAGAAACATGCCTGAATTTGGACTCTTCCCCCCTCCGCCTCCTAAAGCGGACCCCCTGGTCTCTTGCCCCTGCATTCTCCTGAACCACAGTGCGGCCAAGCGTAACTAGTGGTTTAGGCTGTTGTCACTCTGTAGCGGAGTGCACAAGTCGCCCACCTCACTTGTTACATATACCGTGTTACCCATTACATGTTTTGACAGTGGAAGTATTTATTACACAGTGCTATATTTTTCGTTATTTCTCCTAGATATTGGCAGATAAATGTTCTAACCTATGTGTGTTTCTGAATAGTAAGACTGAAGGTTAATGTTTATGATCAAAACGTTTCATTCAGGTGTTTGATTTAAATTTTATTCAGTGAACAAAATCCGGACCCTAGACGCGTAAATTCTGTTGCTTAAACCAGGCTCCTTACTCTTTCACATTTAAAAAAATGATTCGAATGGCTTTGAGCACTATGGGATTCAACATTTGAGGTCATCAGTCCCCTAGAACTTAGAACTACTTAAACCTAAGTAACCTAAGGACATCACACACATCCATGCCCAAGGTAGGATTCAAACCTGCGATCGTAGCAGTCGCGCGGTTCCAGACTGAAGCGCCTAGAGCCGCTCGCCCACAACGGCCGGCTTTTCACGTTTAAAGCCTGCCGTATTATCTTGGAATTCTCTTGCAGTGTCCAAGAGGATAATGCGGAAGGTTACTCGAAGAATGTGGAATCCATCTATTGATGCAGTTCGGAAAAAGAAGATGGGTTGGAAGAAAGACATTAAACAGCTTAATGCTCCGAATACAACGCTTATGAGGTTGTCCAAAATGAAGTGCAATACGTGTAAGAAAACAGCTTAAACATTAAGAGGTGTACCTGCAATTATGGATAGAGATATTGAAGAAGAGCTGATCTGGTATTCTCTTGCTATGGAAGTTTATTTCTTTGCGCTTACTCGTAATGGCATGTGAAGAATGGCGGTACAGATGGCAGAGATAAACAACATCGAAAACCCTTTCAAAGACAAAAATTGCTGGGAAATGGATTAGTATTTTTCTTAAACGCTACAAAACAGAACTGTCGGAAAGAAAGCCTGCAGGAATATGGTGTAGCTGGGCTCTTGGGTTCGGCAAACAAAATACAGACATATCCTATAAGTTTTGCAACATCTTGTATCATACCACCCTGAAACCAGACCCCGATTTCTGTGATTTAATACCTTTTCTAATTTTGTTTAATGTTTTTCAGATAATTTTTACAAAGAGTACGATTTCGGCAACTATTTTTTAAACTCGTCAATTGTAAGGTTTCTGAAATATTTTTTTTCATAATAATTTTTCATCACATTTTATAAGAATCAAGTGTAAATGATGCATAACGTTATAAAGTAAATATTACACGCTTTTAAAACATAATATTTTACTTCTTCCTATTTTTTAAAAATGAATACCAAAATAGGTTACGGTTTCGGGCAGTTGCTTTTATATTTCGCAAGTCAGTGAGCAGTGTATGGTGGAGGAAACTTCGTACAAACAGCATTGATTCTTTGTCCTAGTCCATCAGCACACTGCCCTGTACGCGCCACACTACGAATCCAAAGCTGTCACGATCGATCCCTGTTCAGTCGTAGGAGTTTTAGCTGTCAATTATCACTTCATTCGTCCCTGGCAATGATTTTTGATGAGGAAATTTCGAGTTGCACCGTGGACAGGAGTCCACGTCAAACTTCGATTCCTAATTAACTGGTTGGATAAACCAAATCGAAGGTTGGAGGAAGATAACATACGGGGAGTTGCAGTGCAGTGCTAGTGCAGTCGGGTTGGAGCAGCAGTGAGGTCTGCGTCGACATGGCACGCCCGACCATTGCAGCCACGCATCACTTGAGCCGGGCCACGGTCTTGGTGGATCGTCGGTCAGTCGTAGTACCGGACGACGCGTTGTGGCTCGCCGATCGTTCATCAGTCGGCTGTGTGTGTGTGCATCGACTGCCGATTGTCTTCGTGTGTGCCTAGTTACTGTTAGGTATCGATCAGGTCATCGTACAAGTGTTTGTCAGGTTGTGTGTAGTTGCCGTTGTTTCGACTGACGACGATTTTACATGTTGTCGGCATTCTGCGGCTAGTCGGTCGGTTCTTGCGGACGAGGGAAGTTATCTCCGCGCAGTGTAGTCGGCTGGGTCCGCTGGCAGTCCCTGCACAGTGTCGGAGTGCGTGTGGAGCTGTCCGATGGCTACCAGCTTCGTGGTTCACCGACACAGGACGTCAAAGTTGAGTAGTGGTTTCAACTATCCGAGCCACGTCCATTCATGCTGTGGTGGTTCGTCTCGGTGGTTCGCTGTTGGGGAGGTTTTCCTAAGAGCAACACCAAGTGTTTCTATTGCTGAAATTTAGCCGCCACGCGCTGCAATTAACTATATTGGTCGACTACAATTTGAGTGCACCAGCGGATTTTTCTGCCTTGTGGCCGTTAGTGTTCTGGTTACCTGCCGTGGCCACTGACGTAAATTCAGGCAGTGTTCTTTTTGGGTGAAATTAACTATATTACCGTATTTCAAATTAAAGTGTACCAGCGGAATTTTCTGCCTTGTGGCCGTTAGTGTTCCGGTTACCTGCCCTGGCCACTAACGCAATTTCAGGCAGCGTCCTTTCCTTGCCTGTTGTCGCTGCCCAACATGGTGTGTAATTTTGCCATCTCATACATACATCATTGTGGATTATCAGGTTCGTAACCTTTTGTGTTTTAGTTCTTATGTACAGATTGATGGCAAGCAAGTCGGTCCGTGGCTGTCCCCTGGTTGGGTTCCGTCGGACCAAGTGTGGTTGGGCTCACCATCTGTCTCACCTAAGTGAACGTGGGCAGACTGACCTCCCTGGAGGCTTCTGAGTGCCGTTGTCTTTCCCACCGGTGTTTAATTATCTGTTTTTCAGCTATTTAAAATTTAAGGCTTATGGTTTTTTTTTAATTTTGGAAAATTAATTGTGGGCTTTCAGTCTTGCAACCTTATTCTTAAAATTATCTTTCAAGCCTAAACATTGCGGCCTTCTGCCTTTAAAAGATTATGGTAATATATTTTCAAAGTTTGAAACTTAATTGTGGCCTTTAGCCATTGGTATTGCACGTTGCATATCTTTGTTCTATCTGCTTTGCCTTCAGGCTTTCCACTTTTTTTATTTATTTCATTTGCTTTTTTGCATTTTTATCTTGTTGATTTTTAAGTTTTCTTGTTTTTAAACACTGTCACCTTCTGCCGTTAAGAATCTATGGTAATATATTTTAAAATTTTGAAACTCAATCGTGGCCTTCAGCCATTTGTATTGCACCTTGCATATGTTTGTTCTATTTATCTTGCATCGAGGCTTTCCACACTGCTGTGATAGATGTTTTTTTAATTATTTTATAGCTATTTTAATTGGATTTTTATCTTGTTGATTTGTTAAGATTTCTTCTTTGGATGCCTTCAGCTATGAAAGAGCTGCATTTGGTAAAGGTTCGGCTATGTGCAGTTTTGGTTGTAAATGTGGTATTAAATTACAATAAATTACAATAAATTACAATTAGATGGTGAAACTGACCCTAACCTTATTTCGCCCTTTCCACAATCCTAATTACCTGTTCTGCCCAGCGGGTTCAGCGAGCGTTTCACCGACCTGTTACCATCCTAGCAGCGCGTGTCTGAATTTGTTCGTCGTCTGTTGTCATTCCTGTTTGATAACGACTCCAGACACTGGAAAAGTACTCTCCAACTGGCCGCATAAGCTTCTTCTATGCGGTTTCTTTTAGAAATTCATTACACTTATGTTAAGCACATCGATGTTGTTAAGCAGACAACAATTAAAATTAATATGCTCGTTAAAATTGTCATATAATAAAATAATTATAAGTGTAATTCCATCAGTGTTGGCATAAAGGAGCAGCAACTCATTTTATTTGTTATTTATTTAGCTTTCTGTCACAGTTGAATGTAATATTTAACGCTGACTAGTTTCGAACAAAGGTGTTCATTTCAAAACCATTGCCTTTATCTCCAACGACTGCACCTCCAATGTTAGTCAAACATTCAATAGTTTGAAAATGAACGCAGTCGTTCGAAACCAGTCAGCGTTAAATATTATATGCAACTGTGACAGAAAACTAAATACATAATAAATAATTATATGATTGTTATTGGCAGACGTCTTTGGCCTGTGCTAGTAATCTAGTATATATTATGCCAGTGATGACGGGCATGAGAGCGTTACTACTCCGGAAATAAATAAATAAAAGTGGTCTCTACTGGGCAGTTTATATCTACATATATATGAAATATTTTCAGCATCTATTCGACTTTCCCAACGATTACGATAAAGAGGCTTTATAGTCAGAGTACATGGATTCTTCTTCAAAATATACCATACATAGGTATATGCCCGAGTAGAAATTGGAAACTTCTTGAATTCCCTTGAAAAAATTGGTAGTAACAGGGCACGATTGCATTGCATCGTTCATGGAAAGGATTTTAAACCGCTCAATGGCATCGGTCTTTAATTATTTTGTAAATTTATTTTTCATTCTGTATTCCAGCAGTTATCACATACTTGACTGTGCATATTTCTCAAAGGATTCTGTCGTCTTACCATCTTGTTCTAGAGAACACCGGCTAGATATTCATTCCCAAGCACTGTCTGTAACTGGAATAATTACTGATGATTATTTCTTCAGCAGTCCCTGTTTGGACAAATTGGACGCCCATTGACATTTGTTCTGTTTGACTCATGTCAGGAGCGCAGTCTAAAAGAACTGAGTGGAAGCTACTTTTTCATTTAAAATGTAATCTTTTGTACTAATAATAAAAACTGTAAAACTGCCGTGTCCTTTTATCTATTTGAACACACTACTGAGTGGTCCCTGTTAGCCAGTATACAGAAGTGATGTAATTTTCCGAATTTTGTTTTATCATAATATATTATCGAACAGGGGAAATCTGGAGCCATTACTTGAAGCATTATCTTTCATTGTCTGCAGTTCTGCTTGAAAGGCAGATTCAGATAATGCAACAGATATGACGTGACGCATCATTGAATGGAAAGCGGCGTATTTGTGGCTGCGTAGGTGCTGGGAGCTTGCAGGGATTACTGCATATGTAGCTATGGTTTTTGTGTAAAAGCTAAATAAGTATCTCTTTGTGCTGAAATCTATATTAAGGCACAAGAACTTTAGTGAGGAGCCTCTCAGCTCCATTGTGAACTGAATTTTCTTATGTTGGGAGTTTAGACTTTGTAGTATGTATTCACTTGTCTAGTGGTACTAGACCATAAACACAGCACATTTTGTTCGAAACCGTCCATTTCAATTTCAGATAATAAGGACGGAGAGAAGAACTCATTGCTAGGCTATTAGAGTGGCTACCATGTTTGTTATGAAACTGGAAATAATTTTGTTTTACACGCATTTTCGTAGCAAACATTATGGCACCTAATCATCCAGGCTTTGTTTTGGCTTTGCGCGAAAGATATGTCAAAATGTTTATACACTCTTTAGTAGAAACATTTGTAAATAAGCTAGTGTCAGAAATGATACAAGCTTTGATCTGGTTGGGACTTGTATATATTTTTTACTTTATCAACAGAGCCATAGAATTTTTGATACCAAACTGACGTTTAAAATTGGTTTTGCATCTAATGACGTTCTCTAACTCTTTCGCTAGTAACTATCAACGAGCAGAAAAGGGTGACACTAACTGGCGTACTAGAATAGCATCTTCATGTAACTTAGGTAAGCCGTATCATCTACGAGCTATTGGATCCAAATTAAGAAGCATATAGCTGTTGGTTTCAGATACAATGCTTTTCAGTGTTTTGGTGACGGTTTTTACACAGTGCAAGCTGCAGTCGGATCTTTACAGATGCTCAAAATCAGAAGCATCAAGGAGCTGATTCATTTTACTAACGTAATCACTTTTGTTTTGTTCAAAAGAACTGAACTGTTTATCAGCTGCCAAAAGCAAAGCAAATGCCCATAGATTACTTTGCTTTGCAGTAGAATCTAATGCAATGGTTTACAATCTGGGGACAATTACCCCTAAGGAGCAAAATGTAATTTTGCAATGGGTAAAACCAAAATGTTTCCATCATTACTATCATCATATTACATCAAGCTGTAATACTGATTAAATTAGTTACCAGTAATTACATTATTTTCAGAGACTAGGATTAATGCTTGACAGAATGTAATGGAAGTTACAGTTTATGAAACGAATGTTTAAACATCTTCCTCAAATAATACACTCTCAGACACGTACGTCATGTGTGCTTATATTTAAAGAAAATGCCTTCTCGAAATTAAAGGTGGTTCCCGGAATTGACCATAAATTGCTTCACTATTCACATCACAACAGATAAATGAATTAATTAACAGCAAGACACAACAGTAACTATCTAATGACTACTGAACTGTTGTAGGGTCTACACAGTATTATTTTTATCATTATTATTATTAGTCGTGGCCGTGGTTATACGCGAAGTATTGATAGCCCGGAGTCTTCCAGCTTCTACCAGTTCAAAAGTAAGAAGTTCAATGAACAAATGATTTAGGAAGATAATCATCTTGATGCTGAAACTCTTCTGTCTATGTTTGCTTACAGCCGGCCCCTGTTGCCGAGCGGTTCTACACACTTCAGTCCGGAACCGCGCGACTTCTACGGTCGCAGGTTCGAATCCTGCCTCGGGCATGGATGTGTATGATGTCCTTAGGTTAGTTAGGTGTAAGTAGTTTTAAGTTCTAGGGGACTAATGACCTCAGGTGTGAAGTCCCATAGTGCTCGGAGCCATTTGAGATATTTTTAGTTTGCCTACAATAGAGAGGGTCCCCCTTGAGCAAAACACAGTTTCTCTTTTTCTTTTTATTGCAGAGACATATCTCGCTGACGTTATAGCATCTTCATTGGACATATCATTTTCTTCTATAAAACAGAAAAAAATTATTTTTACTACTTGTACACATGTAAATTGGATTTTTTAAGTGAATATTTACACATTTGAAAAGCACACAAAATTATTACCTTATTACCACATGTCATGGATTACCTGAATTTGATATTATTTAATGTAATTGTTTTGTTTCACAGTTTGACATCTGCAACCACATAGAAAATATACAACTAGGCATGTTATTGGTATGCCTACCATTAAATACTTGTAATGGGGAAACCAGCAAAAGTAAGTGAAACGTTTTGCAAAGATACACACACACACTCACAGACACACACTCGCACACTGTCTTCCACATAGTATTAGTTAATGGCAGGCATAATTATAACATGTCTAGTCGCGAATTTTCGAAAGAAGTAACTGTTCTACATTACGTTCTATATGGCTGCGGATGAGCAATTATGAAACAAATCTACTGCATTAAACAACGTAAAATCCAGGAAGGTATATACTGTACACAAAATTGTGTCTGTTTTTCAAATGCGAAAATACTGACTTAAAAACTGAAATTTATATGTGTCTAAATAGTAAAAAACCTTTTTTTCTGTTTGTAGAAGATAATAAAAAAAACCACTGAAGATGCTGAAACTTCAGCGAAAAATCTCTGAGGAATAACAAGAAAAATTGTGTTTTTCTCAAGGCGGACCCTCTCCAAAAACAAATGTATTTACGCGGGGTAGGTACAGCTGACACTTTTTAACTTGGTTCATTTTAAATGAGGGTGCCACTGTGTAGACAAGGTAACTAAGGTATTGAACTGTCGAAGACGACGTGTGTTTCATAACAAATGTCTACATCAATGTCGACAGTTAGCTTCCTATTCGGAGGAGTTGTAGATAACACTCTCGATGCACTAAGAACTGCAGTACCAATTGCCTCACCGACTCGTTACTTATTGTTTTAATAAAACACATGCAAAACTATGTATCATTTATATTTCATCATTTTAAAAAGTAAAAGTGTTCAAAGAAAATTCTTTTTCACTCTCAAGTTTCGTTAGGCGTTAGTGCAGTGGCGGGAGGAGGAAGGAGGGTACTAGCTTGCACCTGATTACAAATATTAGATCTCAGGAAGGCTGGAAACCGCTGGTGTAACTGACAAGCTGTCTCTTTAGCAAACACAAACATGCGCTCTAGTTGATATCTACTACCGAGCTAAATAACCAAAGAGAAAGAGTGTGTAGTTGGAAAAGGCAGAATAAAGAAACAAAATTCTGAGATATGAAAGGTATTCGGCAGCATTAACACTATGTGAATCTCTTAGTTGCTGACACTACTGCCTACATCGCAAAGCCGAATTTCTAAAACCTGAGAAAAGAGATTTGCACATGCTATTTTGTTGGACACTGTTTCCCTAAATGCTGTGAAAATCTTCCATTGAGGCGCCGACTATTGGGTGAACCTAGATCCGTTGCGCCAATGCCTGCCGCCACTGAGCACCGTTATCACTCTCCACAAAAGGAACAGATAAGCCGCAACCACACACTCACAGAATACGACGTAGCGGCAAAAACATAACACGGTCACGTCGCGAGTAATGGTAGTTCCGCACGCGGCCGCCAGACAGCGCGCTGTGGCGCTCTTCCTCTCTCCTGCCCTCTGTCAGCACAACGCTGAACTTCTAGGAAGCTCAACGCAGCAATCTCGTACAGAGGTCACGCCGAGATTTTCTGGGAGCAATTGTCCGTTACGAAATCTAATTTCGTGTACTTAAAACGAACACTGCGGTTTATTTGAGGCATAACCCCTGCCTTTGACACCAATTTGTGCTCTCCCTCTGGCCGTTTGCTGAGTTGTGTGTTATTAGCACACTGTCGTATCTGGTGTGCCATTAACAGTGTAATTAACAAGTGTGTGGCTGACAGCTATCGTAACTGTCGTTTTTTAAACACGGTCATAATTCGGAATACGATGTGTGGAATAATTGGAGCGGAATAGATATCGTTTCGCAGAAATGTGTGTACAGCTTATTGCTCCATAATCTAGCAAAGTATTCCCACAGTACTATCGGTATGTTAGTTCGACTAAAAAATTGTCAGACGATCATAGTTGTTATACAGTTATAACAATAATACTCGTAATAACAAAAATAATAATAACTGCACTATTTTACCGGAATCCTACCTTTTCCGTCACCAATCAAGATCCGAACGCTAGTGTTTTAGTATTTCACATTCTATTAGGAATAAAATGAACAAAAAGAATTAACATTGAAAATGTTTTCAAAATATTAACGTGAGAAGCAATGTTCTAGGAATACTTGGAACGTTATCGGTGCTTTCCTATACACTCCATAAGATGATTTTCGCTTTCAGCGAGGTAATTAGAGAAAGTCTTGAGGTATAATGTGAATAGTTAAAAACATCATAATTACTTTTGTTTGTGTGAAATATGAAACTGCACAGAAATTAGTTTGCTTGTGCTGTAAAATTGTCCTTTTGGTGAAGGGTGTATTGTATCTAGAAAATTTGATCGTGAGAGTGACATATTTCTTCCTGATTCAG
Source organism: Schistocerca gregaria (assembly GCF_023897955.1). Lineage (NCBI taxonomy): Eukaryota > Metazoa > Arthropoda > Insecta > Orthoptera > Acrididae > Schistocerca > Schistocerca gregaria. Next base: position 189,596,263 of record NC_064921.1, read on the forward strand.
TAATAAATATTTGAAATAATTAAACCTTGTACAAGTGAAAGGATGTCTTTGTCAAGTGGGAGCAAGCTATACTGGTCACGGCTAAGAATGCTTCAGAACTAATAGTTGTTTGTGAACTTTGTTTTTCGAGAATAGAGGAGTAACGTGCAGAATTGGAAATTGGAAATCTGTGGTAAGGTCTTAATGGGACCAAACTGCTGAGGTCATCGGTCCCTAAGCCTACACACTACTTAATTTAGCTTAAAATAACTTACGCTATGGACAATACACACACCCAATCCCGAGGGAGGACTCAAACCTTCGACGGGGGGAACCGCACGGACCGTGACAAGGCGCCTAAGACCACGCGGCTACACCGCGCGGCCGTACCCAATTATTCATCCGTTAATTGAAGTCTTCTTCCTCATACGGGACAATATTGACGTGGATGCAATTTTTGAGTAATGAGTTATTCAACAAAACATCTTTAAATATTAGAAGTAACGATGATACTTCTAAAAGTTATAATAAGAAGTTTGAGGGATGTGATAAAAAACCGAACATGAAACAGCGATAACATTTAAAACATGCGAATTCATCCGACTTATACACGCTAACCTAATGTTGCAAACATTTTCAAGAACGCTGTGAAGTTGTTAATTTCATATTAACCAAGGCAACGGGAATTCATTTCCAGCCGAAGAAGAAAACACTTCGACGTTGTTTGTACACAACAAAAACTGCATCACTGTGGAACTTCAGTCATGAATCTTGACCTGGGAAATTTCAGTGTGCAGACTGACAAAAATAATGAATTTTCTCGGTTTAAACGTTCTTCAGAATAAATCTCCACTGATTATACACGGTTCGTTCTTCTAGGAATAACCGTTTGACCATTTTCACTCTACAGAGTGCCTTGTTATTCAAAGAACATTCATGATTGTGAACATTCTAATTATCATCAAAGAGCATACACAGTATTGGTTCGAGAACGTTTTTCCATACACATCATTTGGCGTTCCCTCCCCTTCACTCCCTCCCTCCCTCAACAGTTGAATTAGTTGCTGTTCCTCCGGCTCTTGGTTAGATCAATAAAAATAAATCAAAATCTAGTGATTGTGAAAAAGAACGGTTTCCTTTTAAAATAAGTATTGCATAGGCATTCCTCCGTGGCAGAAATGGTTTTCTTATTATGGTGTCAAATGTTAAAAGACTGCCATTTGCAAAACATTCACAAAGCATTTTAGTGACAGCTGAATAGTATAGAGCAATAAAACAGACGCGAGCCATATAATCGAGAGTCTACTGTATTCGTCAGTTTTTAAAGACCATATTACTATTACTTATTTTTACGTGTATGCTGATTGCAGTAATAATCACACTACCAAAACTCATTTTCCATGCAAGATTCGTAATTTGTCAGAAACAGGAAGCTGTGTTGGCAACAACTAAACACACTGTCCAGTCACATTAATGTGACCCTCTGTCAGAAGTCTGAATAACCCCCTTTTGCACCGCGGACGGCTGCAAGAGGTGCACGAAGATAATCAATGAGGTTCTGGAAGGTACCGACAAGGATGTGGATCCATGACGACCTCAATCCCGTAATTAGTGCGCAACATTTATCGGTTGAGGATCCATGGCGCGTGAAGTCCGATCGAAGTGGTCCCACATATTCGGTTTAAATCTGGCGAGTTCGGTGGCCAGGGGAATGCGGCAGACTCGTTCTGGTGCTTTTTGAACCACGCACCTACAGTGCGAGCTGAGCTCCATGTTGCATTGTTCTAGTGGTAGATGTCCGCCCCGATAGCTGAATGGTCAGCGTGACGGACTGCCGTCCTAAGGGGCCTGGGTTCGATTCCCGGCTGGGTCGGACATTTTCTCCGCTTAGGGACTGGGTGTTGTGTTGTATTCATCATCATTTCATCTCTATCCGGCGCGCAGGTCGCCCAATGTGGCGTCGAATTAAATAAGACCTGCATCAAGGCGGCCGGACCTGCCCCGTAAGGGGCCTCCCGGCCAATGACGCCAAACGCTCATTTCCAGTGGTAGATATCATCCATCGAAGGAATGACAAACCATATATGGGTGAACACTATTCCCCAAAATATATGAATACTTCATTTCATCCACTATGCGTTCCAAAATGACGATGTAAACCAGAGAAACCCACGAAAACATTCCCCATAGCATAACGCTCTCCCCTCCGGCCTGGACTCTTCCGGCGGATGTTGTAGGAAGTTTGCTTTCAGACGTTTCACGCCGACACAGACTGAAACTTGATTCATCTGTAAAAGTCACCTGTCGCCCCTCAGTTGCGGTACAGCAGTCAGCATGGGAGAATGAACCAGGCGTCTGCTGCAGACGACCATACGCAGCAATGTTCGCGGAACGGTCGTTGAGGATACACTGCCGGTAGCCTATTGGTTCATCTGGGCGGTCAATTGCTCAACAACTACCGAAAGTCTATTCGCCCGTACACAACTCCGCAGCCATCTTTCACCTCTGTCGTCTATGGCACATGGTGCACCACAGTTAATCCGGCAAAGTCAACAAGTGCACTACGAATGGTCAGGTGAGAGAGACTATGAATCACGACAACTCACCGCGACACCTGGTGCCCGTAGTTACAACTGGACAGCGACGCTTGGAAATAAGGCTTCCCTATCTCTGGACATTAATTCTACCAAGTTTGGTATTTGTATTGTAATTATTTTCCGTGTTATAACGTGTTAAATAGGGAAAGTTTAATTATAAGTACCCGGTGTGCACCACATACGTTGTTGTCGTTGTTGTTGTGGTCTTCAGAATGGTTTAATGCAGCTCTCCATGCTACTCTATCCTGTGGAAGCTTCTTCATATCTGCAACCTACATCCTTCTGAATATGTTTAGTGTATTCCTCTCTTGGTCTCCCTCTACGATTTTTACCTTCCACGCTGCCCTCCAATACTAAACTGGTGATCCCTTGATGTCTCAGAATATGCTCTGCCAACCGATCCCTTCTTCTAGTCAAGTTGTGCCACAAACTTCTCTTCTCTCCAATTCTATTCAATACCTCCTCATTAGTTATGTGATATAGCCATCTAATCTTCAGCATTCTTCTGTAGCACTACATTTCAAAAGCTACTATTCTCTTCTTGTCTGAAGTATTTATCGTCAACGTTTCACTTCCATACATGGTTACACTCAATACAAATCAGAAACGACTTCCTGACACTTAAATCTATACTCGATGTTAACAAATTTCTCTTCTTCAGAAACGCGTTCCTTGCCATTCCCAGTGTACATTTTATATCTTCTCTACTTCGACCATCATCAGTTATTTTGCTCCCCAAATCACAAAAACACTTTACTACTTTAAGTGTCTCATTTCCTAATCTAATACCCTCAGCATCACCCGACTTAATTCGACTACATTCCATTATCCTCGTTTTGCTTTTGTTGATGTTGATCTTATATCCTCCTTTCAAGACACTGTCCATTCCATTCAACTGCTCTTCCAAGTCGTTTGCTGTCTTTGACAGAATTACAATGTCATCAGCGAACCTCAAAGTTTTTATTTCTTCTCCATGGATTTTAATTCCTACTCAAAATGTTTCTTTTGTTTCTTTTACTGCTTGCTCAATATACAGATTGAATAACATCGGGGAGAGGCTACAACCCTGTCTCACTCAATTCCCAACCACTGCTTCCCTTTCATGCACCTCGACTCTTATAACTGCCATCTGGTTTCTGTACAAATTGTAAATAGCCTTTCGCTCCCTGTGTTTTACCCCTGCCACCTTTAGAATTTGAAAGTGAGTATTCCAGTCAACATTGTCAAAAGCTTTCTCTAAGTCTATAAATGCTAGAAACGTAGGTTTGCCTTTCCTTAATCTATTTTCTAAGATAATTCGTAGGGTCAGTATTGCCTCAGGTGTTCCAACATTTCTAAGAAATCCAAACTGATCTTCCCCTAGATCGGATTCTACCAGGTTTTCCATTCGTCTGAAAAGAATTCGTCTATGTATTCTGCAGCCGTGGCTTATTAAACTGATAGTTGGGTAATTTTCACATCTGTCAATACCTGTTTTCTTTGGTATTGGAATTATTATATTCTTCTTGAAGTCTGAGAGTATTTCGCCTGTCACATACTTCTTGCTCACAATATTCAAATACTGGACCCACAAGGGGTTTCTCAGCTAACATCTTCAAATGGTTCAAATGGCTCTGAGCACTATGGCACTTAACGTCTGAGGTCATCAGTCCCCTAGAACTTAGAATTACTTTAACCTAACTAACCTAACGATATCACACACGGCCGGCCGCGGTGGTCTCGCGGTTCTAGGCGCCGAGGCCGGAAACGCGCGACTGTTACGATCGCAGGATTGAATCCTGCCTCGGGCATGGATGTGTGTGATGTCCTTAGGTTAGTTAGGTTTAAGTAGTTCTAAGTTCTAGAGACTGATGACCACAGATGTTAAGTCCCATAGTGCTCAGAGACATTTGAACCATCACACACGTCCATGCCCGAGGCAGGATTCTAACCTGCGTCTGTAGCGGTCATGCGGTTCCAGACTGAAGCGCCTAGAACCGCTCGGCCACACCGGCCGGCGCTAACTCCTTCCTTACAGACTACATTTTGAGAGAATTATTCGAATCAATCTCAGTCTCCCTTATCTGCGATCAGTTTGATGTGGTTTTTCCACTTTAAATTTCTCTGTATGCATACTCCTAGATATTTTGTGGAAGTAACAGAGCGAGCTCGGTTTCACACGTTAGTTGTTTTCGAAACCCATTCCTACAAAGCAAGGTTTTCCGTCATCTAATATTCCAAAATTCTAGAACAGACCAACGGTAAAAATATAGGCCTACAGTTATGTGCGTCTGTTCGATGACCAATCCTGAAAACAGGAATGATCTGTGCTTTTCTCCAATCGTCAACAACACTTCGTTTCTGCAGAAACCTACGGTACGCTGCGGCTAGAACGTGGGCTAGTTCTTTCGTATAATCTCTGTAGAATCGAACTGATATCCGGTCAGGTCCAGTAACATTTACTCTGGTGGGTGATTTAGCCGCTTTTCTGTCTCTTGGTCATTTATTTTGATACTAGCCATTTTGTTCTTTGTTCAATGATTTAAAGAAGGTTCCAAAGTGCGAGCGGCTTGTCCGAAACAGTTTTGGAAAACACGTTTAGTACTGCGGCCTTTTCAGTGTCATCTGACGTTGCTGTGCCGTCCTGGTCACAGAACAATACGGCTACGATACGTTTATAGATTAAAACGCTTTCACTTTTCTTCCAAAACGGTGGAAACAGCTGATATACAAAAGTGTCGAATCACAGCCTAGCATCTGAATTGTTTATGCCCTGTTGCTATAAAGAATATATGTTATATTCCATCACAAACAATGAGGTGAGAAATGTCATGGGGTGCCTCCCAATACCATGTCGGAACTCCTTTTCCTCGGCAGATGCAACAACCCGACATGGTATGGACTCAACAAGTCGTTGGAAGTCCCCTGCACAAATTTTGAGCTATGCTACCTGTATAGCGGTCCGTAATTGCAAAAATGTTTCAGAGCTTAATTTTGGCACGAACTGACCTCTCGACTGTGTCCCATGAATGTTAGATGGAATTCATGTCTGGCGATCTGGTCAGCCAAATGATTCTCTCGAATGATGTTCTTCAAACCAATCGCGAACAATTGAGGCCCGGTGATATGGCACCGTTGTTTGCGAACATTGCGTAAACAGGGCCCACACCAGTACGGAGCCATCACCAGCATGCACAGCGCCTTGTTGACAACTTGGGTCCATGACCTGGTGGGGTCGGCGCTGCACTCTAATCCCGCCGTCAGCTCTTAGCAACTGAAATCGGCGCTCATCTGACCAGGCCATGGTCATCCACTCGTCTGGGGTCCTACCGATTTGGTCACAAGCCCAGGTGAGGCGGTGCAGGCCATGCCGTGCTTTTATCATCAACATCTGCATCTACATGGTTACTCTGCAATTCACACGTAAGAGCCTGGCAGAGGGTTAATCGACCATTTTCATACTACTTCTCTACCATTCCACTCTCGAATGGCGCGTGGGAGAAAAGAACACCTAAATATTTCCGTTCGAGCTCTGATTTCTCTTATTTTATTATGATGATCATTTCTCCCTACGTATGTGGGTGGCAACAAAGTATTTTCGCATTCGGAAGAGAAAGTTGGTAATTGAAATTTCGTAAATAGATCTCGCCGCAAAGAAAACCACCTTTGTTTCAGTGAGTGCAATCCCAACTCGCGTACCAGTGACACTCTCACCCCTACTGCGCGATAACACGAAACGAGCTGCCATTCTTTAAACTTTTTCGATGTCCTCCGTCAATCCTACCCGGTAAGGATCCCATACAGCGCAGGACAAGTGTAATGTAGGTTGTCTCTTTAGTGGGTTTGTCGCATTTTCAAAGTGTTCTGCCAACAAAGCGCAGTCTTTGTTTCGCCTTCCCCACGATATTATCTATGTGGTCTTTCCAATTGAAGTTGCTCTTAATTGTAGTTCCTAGGTATGTAGTCGAATTGACAGCCCTCAGATTTGTGCTATTTATCGTATACCCACAATTTATCGGATTTCTTTTAGTACCCATGTGGATGACCTCGCACTTTTCTTTGTTTAGTGCCAATTGCCACTTTTCGCACCATACAATAATTCTCTGTAGACCATTTTGTAATTGGCATTGATCGTGTGATGATTTTACTAGACGGTAAATTACAGCGTCATCTGCAAACAATCGAAGGGGGCTTATCAGATTTTTACCTAGATCAGACTCCTCCAAACTGCGCCCCTGGGGCGCCAGCGCCCGCGATCACCAGCGGCCAGCGCCCCGGGCGAATTCTTATGTTGCTGCAGTGGCCGAGACGTGTCGCTTAGCTGGCCGTGCGGACCGCCCGACCGCCCGCCGCGCCTCGGCATGGCGCGTCCGCACTCTTTTAACCTGTGTGGGAAATTAATTTCCTTTGTACTGCTGTCGGAAGTCATGCCAAATGTTTAGTATGTCTTCGGAACCTCATGTATTTAAAAAAGTACTCGACTGAACGGCACTTTAATACCTGTCATAAATATCAGTTCGAAAATTTGTCGCAAGGGGAACGCCAGTCAAAGCTGGAAGAACTTCGCATTACAGCGAAGTAAATGTTTCCTATCGTATCACTCTTTATTATTTATAAAGATGAGAAATAAAACTATATATTATAATCTGATATGTCACTTCGCAATGTGACAGTTATAGAACATCAGATTGTCAGCAACAAGGAACATTTCTTTTCAGTTAATTTTTACATTTGGGCTGCATTACATCGCGTCGCACAGACATAAGAAAAAGGTTCATGGGCGTCATTTTTTGCCACTTTCTGAATAGCCGTCACAAACGCTCTCCCGGGCAGCGAAGTGTCATTAAGAGTCATTCTTTGTTTTTGAATATTAGTGTTTTTACGGATGGGAAAACATATATTGTAGTTTGATCTATGTTTTCAACTAATTAAAAGGTAAATATTTCAATAGATAAAAATTTATTTTGCCACCACATTTCGCTGTCCTTGCTATCGTCTAACGCCGCTTTTCAAAGTAACAGGGGGAAAACAAACCAATCTCTTTTAGTTAGTTTTTTGTTTCAATTTCAATGAATGAAACAATTAATTACTAAAATGACAAAAGTGTTTTAAAAAACAGGATTGTACAAAATTAATTGTATGTTCTTTTTTTGCCGTGGTAGGAGCAGGAAACAGGTGGGCGAAGTTTACGCGCAATTTAGAAATGCTTCCTGAGAATTGCGAAAGCAGGGAAACCTTTTGCGACTGGGAATCTCATCAAGGATTGCCTGGTCGACTCGGCGGCTTTTTTTTTGTCCTGCAAACCTCACAGAAAAATTTGAAAAAATAGTTTTTTCGCCTCAAACTGTTGCTCGTCGAGTCAAAGATATGGCCTCAGATATGGAGCAGCAATTAATAGAGAGAGCGACGAACTTCATTTCATTTTCTATCGCTCTTGACGAGTCCGCGGACGTTGCGGACGTATGTCAGCTCGTCATATTCATTCGAGGTGTCGGCGATAATCTGTGTGTCACAGAAGAATTTTTCGACTTTATACGATTAAAAGACACAACCACGGGTTTGGATAGTTTTCCAGCCGTGGAAAACGTGTTAGAGTCAATGGGTTTAAAATGGGAAGGCCTGACCAGTGTAACAAGGGATGGAGCCCCTGCTCTACGAGGGATACGCACTGGATTCCTGGGTTACGTCAGGTCAAAAATGGCTGAAGTCGGCTGTTCCTTATTCGCGGCAGTCCATTGTATGATACACCGGCAGGCTCTTTGTGCGAAGATTGTCACCATAAAAAATGTTATGGACACAGTTCTTCGAACTGTTAATTATCTTCGATCGCATGGGCTCACACATTGTCAATTTAAAAAATTTCTGGCCGATATCGAAGCGGAATACCCGGACATCCCCTACCACACCGAAGTAAAATGGCTCAGCAGAGGAAAGGTGCTTCATCGATTTTTCTCCTTTAGGGGTGAAATAAATACCTTTTTGGAAATGAAAGGACGTCCAGAAGAATTACTTTGTGATCCTAAGTGGGTGGCGAATTTGGATTTTTTGAGTGACATTACTGGTCCTTTAAATACTTTGAACATTTCACTCCAAGGCGAAAATCACTCTGTCGTTGATTTAATGCAGACGATTCAAGCACTCAAAAAAAAAAAAAACCTTATTTTGTGGGAAAAACAGTTGCGCGAGAAGAATTGTGGTGCACTCTCCTGCAATAGACTGTTAAAGAAGATGCGTATTTTTCAGATTATATTCAAATCATCTGCGAATTACAAGAACAGTTTTGGGGATAAGTGAGCTTCAAGTGGCCTGAGATATATTTGTTCGTCCGTTTTCCCTTCGGGAAGAGGACAAGTGCTTCAACTAGAGCTGATTGACGTGCAGTGCGATATCCGCCTGAAGGACCGCTTTCTTATGTGTAAAACTTTGGATGACTTTTAGAACTGTCTTCCACGCGAGAAATATCCTCTTTTGCACAAGCAAATGGCCAAAGTTCTCTCAATGTTTGTTTCCACGTATATTTGTGAGCGCTTTTTCTCTCTTTTAAAGCTCGCTAAAACTAAGAACCGTTCATTACTTGGCGATAAAAATTTGATTAATTCTTTGAGGTTAGCAGTATCACGGAATATTGTACCAAACCTAGACAAAATCGTTTCCCCGAAAAAGAAAAACTGTTGCCTGTCAGAATTAAAGAGCTTTATTACCTTAATTCTAATAATTCTTCAAACTTGGTCAGTTAAAATTATTACGTGCAAGACAGCAAATTAAGGATCCGATTTCTAAACTCTGCAAAGGGATACGAAAGGCTGTAGCACGAAGTATAACAAAAATATTTACTTGTAACTACTAACAGTAACAATGAGACTTAATATCCCTTACATAAAACTATTTCTACAATAGAATATTTTGTTTACGTTGGATCTGACCGCGGGACAGTCCACCGCAGAGCAGTGCTGTGCGGTCTCAATTGCTCCGCAGCTCGCTCGCTCGCTCTCTCTCTCTCTCTCTCTCTCCCGCTCCTATGGCGACACTAGCGACACACGGTCGCGGACGGGGCGCTGAACTACACTGACTTGTTCCCGTGAGGCGCGGGCCGCGCCCGCCGGACGCAGTTCTTGGATGAGCCTGACCTAGATCATTTACGTAAATCAGGAACAGCAGAGGGGCTATGACACTATCTTTCGGAACGCCAGGTATCACTTCTGTTCTACTCGATGATTTACCGTCTATCACTGCGAACAGTGACCTCTCTGTGGGAAAATCACGAATCCAGTCACACAACTGAGACGATACTCCATATGCACGCAATTTGATTAATAGTCGCTTGTGAGGAACGTTATCCAAAGTCTTCTGGAATTCTAGGAATATGCAATCGGTCTGAGATCCCTTGTCGACAGCATTCATTACTTCATGGGAATAAAGAGCTAGCTGTGTTGCACAAGAAAGATATTTTCTGAATCCGTGTTGGTTATATATCAATAAGTCATTTTCTTCATGGTGATTCATAATGTTCGAGTACAATATATGCTCCAAAATCGTACGGCAAATTGAGGTTAGTGATATGGGTCTGTAATTTAATGGGCTACTCCTATTTCCTTTCTTGAATATTGGTGTGACCTGTGCTACTTTCCAGTCTTTAAGAACAGACCTGTCGTCAAGTGAGCGGTTGTATGTGATTACTAAGAGAGGCGCTATCGTGTCTGCATATTCTGAAAGGAACCTGACTGGTATACCACCTGGACCGGAAGACTTGCCCTTCTTAAGTGATTTGAGTTGTTTCGCAACACATATACTTTTATGTCTCTCATGCTAACGGCTGTTCTGGTTTCGAATTCTGGAATATTTAGTTCGTATTCTTTCGTGAAGTAATTGCGGATTTAGTAACTCCGCTTTAGTGGCACCACCATCCGTAACATGACTTGTGTCAACTGAGTGTACAGGGAAAGATGGTCTGCAAAGGCACTCGCGTCGGTCGCTGTTGTCACGGTCCATTAACGTCAAATTTCGCCACGCTGTCCTAACGAATACGTTCGTCGTACGTCCCACATTGATTTCTCGGGTTGTTCCACGTAGTGTTGTTCGGCTGTTAGCAATGACAACTCATAGCAAACGGCACTGCTCTCGGTCGTTAAGTGAAGGCTGTCGACCGCTATGTTCTCTGTAGGGGTAATGCATAAAATCCGGTTTTCTCGGCACTGTCTTAACACTGTGGATCTCGGAATATTGAGTTCCCTAACAATTTCAGAAATGACATGACCTATGCGCCTAGCTCCAACTACCATTCCACGTTCACAGTCAGTTAATTTCCATCATGAGACCGTATTGACGTCTGCAACCTTTTCACACGATCACCTGAGTAAAATGACAGCTCCGCCAATGCATCGCTCTTTCATACGTCATGTACGTGATACTACCGCCATGTAAATGTGCATATCGCTATCCCATGATTTGTGTCAACTCAGTGTATAGGCAAAGATGGTCTGTCTTCCACCAACTCATCTGGGGAGACATACTATTCAATCCAGCAGTTAATAAAGGCTACAGTAGTGTGGAGAGGTATTGGCTTCTCATTGGCTGACACACACAAATTGTCCAAGACTGTTTATAAACGAGAGAGACAAGGAACATCCTTATTCCTGGGTCCTTGCGAGCGGCGGACGTTTAGGGGCTTTGGTTTCGGCAAGTATGAGTGTAGTTATGTGCAACACTGCTGAGATGTTGCATATCAGTTACCTTGCACGACAAGCTTTTATTATCAAGAATCAATTCATTTAATAGTTACTTTAAAGTAAATGATTAGTATAGAAATTAACATGTGCTTAATAAAAGCATTTGAGTGCTGTGTTATAAATAGAGAAGAAAAATCTAGGCTTATCTTGATTTTTCTTCATTTATTCCAGTTTGAAATACAGTGGAGACCTTGGACTTTTAATAATCCCTGCTGATGCTGCGCATGCAGAGTGTTGAGTGTGTCTGTTGCTCAACAGAGCACAGAGGTGAATGTATAGGTTGGGAACAGTTGTGCTGGGGCATTATAAAGTTGATCTCGGTCCGCTGTATTTTTAAGATAACGAGGTTCGCAGACAGTAGCAGTGCTCGGTGGCAGCATTGGACACCCAGTAATGCTACGAAAAGCATACCACTATTCTTCCGAAACCTTTCTTTGCCCGTGCCAATCTACTATTGATATCTTCGTCGTTTCGATCATCCTACGCCATTCTGATTTTCCCTAAATCACTCCAGGCAAATGCGGTAATGGTTCCTTCGACGGGCACGGCCAATTTCCTTTCCCATCTTTGACACAATCCGAACTTGCGCTCCATCTCTAATGACATCGATGTCGACGGGATGTTAAAACGCAGCCTTCCTTCCTTCCTTTTCTGCTATTGCGTCGTTCCTAGTTTTGAACTCTTCATCCAAGTGCTAAACGTTTGCCACGTTTCGGGCCCTGCACGTGCTTGCGCTGGAGACAGTGAAAACCCAGAGAAGATGCCGACTGACACGAATAGCGGACGGCAGCTTCTGTGGGCTCCGGTGAGCACGCACGGCCACGCATGACTAACTCTGATGTCACTGCTGCACGTCTCTGTGAATGTGGAGTCACGCCCGCTTCAGACGTGCAGAACACGGAGCAAGTTTCGCGCAGTTGACTCATCTTTTCTAGTTCGTCGACCGCGGTGAACCTCCTGTGAGTCAGTATTGGCTCGAAATGCCTTTTCAAACGTGCGAAGCTTGCTTAAGCCCCTTTGTTTTTGAGGATTCGGTGCTGGCCGAAAAATGCTTCACTGGTATACACTGGTTTATTAGGAAAATTCCTCCACTAGCATGCGTCATTTGTGTTTCACCATTGCGTCACCGAACGGCAACAACTACGCACCGCCTGTGTTTCGTGATAGATTATACTAATACAACAGATTTAGATATTTACACGGGTACTTTAGACATGGAACTTAATAGGAGCACGTAACTGTTAGAGGACTGTAAGTGGATAGATCCGTGTGCACCATATCTACACAGGTGTGTCACGTATTTCAGATGACATTGGCAGCGACGACTATACACCGCCAAACTCTCTTCGGAAGCCGCGGTAGCTACAGTGCAGATCACTGCACTCCTAACCCCTGCCGCCATGAACAACACTCACTGCCTGCAGCATGTAAAGTGCAGCGGCTGTGTCTCGTGATATTGAGATGGGCACACTGAAGCTACATCGTCCAGGATTTGTTGTGGGGATAGTTGCCTGCTGGCACTGCATATGTGTAATTATGTGTTCTGTGACTTCAGAAGTGTGGTCACGTGAGGTACTGTGCAGATGTATTTCATGTGAGCAACGCCAGTTATTTGTCCTAATTCGCGTCTTGGTTAGAACACATTTCTCTTCAGTAATTCGAGCCATACAATTGGCTTATCACATAACTTCCTCACTCATTAAATAACTTTACAAGTCTTTGCATGAATATGGGTTTATTTTTCCGTCTTTAGTAAATGTGTGGTTCTACAAAGACAACTGATCCATTGAAGTATTATTAGTGAGTCTTTGTACCCGTCTTCCAAAAAATGTAACAATTTATATTCACTTTTCATATAATTTGGGTGTCTGCCGGAATTACTTGTCGCCCCCCTGTTCACTACTGAGAAACCTTCAGATGTGCTCATGAAAGAACGACGCTCGAGTGCAATATACTCAAACATGAGTGGTCATGAACTGCATTAAGCAGAGATGCATTTCTTTCTTTTATGAAATTTTTCGCAAACAAGTGTGGATCGCTGTGGCTTCAAGGCACATGTTTTGTAGAGACGAATACGTCGCAACTTTGCCATTAAAGGAGTCATTTTCTATCTGTTAGGTATTGTAAATGAGGTGTGCAGGTCCCTGTGCATTGCACGAATCACTTCTACAAGGAATGTTTCACCGACAATAATAGGCTGCAGTAGTCAGTTGTGAACATCATGGGTTCAGTTTATCTTGACGTAACGTATGTTAAAATCCTGTGTAATTATTTCGTTTCGTCATGAGAAAGTTCGATGCACTACAGTATATTGACTGTAGTTAGCCAGGTAGCGGTTTTTGTTTATTTATGGGCCAAATTGCATATAAAGAGGAACGTTCCAGGGTATTAAATGCCGCGTTATAATAGGGAAGGCTGTTATCGCTGGAACAATCGGTTTTCAGTTACGGCGGTTAATTTCATCTCCAGTTTAACTTGAATGTTAAAAGCGCCCAAAATAACCAATTTCTGGAATAATCTATTTTTGGCTTTTATTGCCGTTGTTTCCTATAATAAACTTAGGCACAGCACAAAGGTCGAAAAGTTCTAAAATTCTCTTAGACTTTTGTGTTATACGTTTCAAGGTACATAGACGAAAATATAAAATAAAATACGTAAATAAAAAGAAGATTTAGTCCGTCCACCGTTGCTTGCATTTCTCTAAAGGTAGCAGGGGTTTGAAAACTACAAAAAATCGACCAGTATTCACCTACTGAATCAAATTTTTAGAATCTCCGTTAAAAATTACACTGTAAACAAGGACTACTATTTGGGCACTGCGAATAGTCACTGTTAAATGTTAAAAACTAAGCTTGGAAAACTGTATTTTTCGTATTAAGTTGTGCGTTTCTAACGTTTGCAAGCAAGTAAAGCCATATTACAGCGTCATAGGCAGCAGTAAATTTTGTTCTAGTTATAAACTATAAATGATTTGCTAAGTTTTTAATTTCTTACTCATGCCGTAACTTAAGTTTTCATTACTTATAGAAATGACACGCTTTTGTGTAAAATTTGGAGCGTTCTTTTTCTTTAACTATTTCGAATGAAAAAGCCGTTTTTAGTTAAATGTACGAATAAATCTGTAGCGTTTAGCGGGAATTTGCATAACGTTAATTTTTTGCTGATAAGAAGAAAAACGCTTTAAAAAAATCAAATGAGCAATTAGATAGGGGACAAAATATAACATTAGCACGGAAAACTTACATTAAAATTTCAATAATGATTTAATCCAATGACGAATATTTACTGTCCAATCTGGTCATAAATTCCTGTTTTATAACATGTTGATCTCTAAGTTGACACCTTCCATCAGAAACAATGTAATTCAAAGATGATATAAATCTTTAAAAAGTTGCAGAACGAACTACCAAACTCGTTTTCTAAAAATTAAAAATATCTAAAACCAAAACTTTTAGCACCACTGCTCTGGCATACTGATACATCGATTTTATAGCCGGTTATCAGTAAGCAAGTAAAATACCTGTTACAACCGGGACCAAACAAATACCGGAAGACAGTGGTTATTCGGAACTGAAATACTGGTATCGATCTTAACCGATAGGTTTTCCCATCCGTACGTTATAATGAGTATGTACTCGTAGGTTAAAGCTGTAATTGTAGGGCCGGCCGGAGTGGCCGAGCGGTTCTAGGCGCTTCAGTCTGGAACCACGCGACCGCTACTGTGGGACGACTGTGTGGACGCGAGTTTGGAAGTGCATTGGGTAGGGTGACAGGTGAAAAGGTTTAAGGAAGATTATAATATAACGTCTCGTTCACGACGAGGTCGTTAGTGACAGAGCGCAAGGTAGCTTTCTAGAAGAATGGGGGAAGAAATCTGGACTGCCAGACGGGGATTGAACAGCGCCCCCCCTGAGTCCTTGGACTGACTACAGCACCATCTCGCTGCCTGCGACGCCTGAGGACACAACACTGTATATCATAACCAAAACATTAGGTGGCACTCAAGAGTGCTTTGAAGGGAATATTAGGGAACGCACGTAGCTGTATGGTTTGCTGTTGATATTTTTAAAGATATCGTAAATCCGATATATCAATATTTAAAAGTGTGTCACTGTAGGCCATCAATGTACCGAAAAAATAACGATAAATCGAAATACAGACGGAAAATATATTGGCATACCGGCCTATAAAAATATCGGCTGCACATTGTAAATACATTACCGTACTTAGAGCTCTGTATTTAAGCATTGATTTATTATTAGATGTTCTGTACCTCAACGAGACATCAGCTTGCTTATCTCCCCTCAGAACAAGAACTGAAAGGAAAACAATGGACGTTCACGCGTGGCTATAACCACTTTCCTAACAGTGATAACTGCTGTAAGTGGCACAATAGAATGTGTCCGACTGGTCCGTCGTTCGGTTTCGTCATATACCGGATTTGTCCAGGACACTTCATGTCGACTACTGTTTTTTTCATTTCTGCAGACGCCAGCGACTTAGCAGCTATAGTGTCAAAATTGCGTGGTGAAGTGAAACGTTGCAGCTGCTGTTGGTAGCATCTAGCGTCGATTACGTAGGCTTTTCCCGTCACACGTCCCCACTAATTGCAAAGCCCAGTCTTGTCATTTAGATTTTTGTTCATTATTTTCAGTAACTGTTTTTGAATATTGCCAATCAGAATAAATAGCACCCTAACTGCGTTAAAAATGGTTTTTTAGCCCAACTGATATACTATTTCTTCACATCGGAAATCTTGTTACTCTTGTCATACCGCCACCACCAGTGCAATCGGACTACTACTTTGTGCCACTTATACTTGCTTCACACAGTGAAAGAGAAAGACTGGACGTGTTGAAATCTCAAAAAGTAGTAAAACTCTTCCACACGGTTAAAATAAAATTATGTTCTACTACAATTTGAAAAGAACATTTTCAAATATTTACCGAAAAATGCGACAAAAATGCAGAGGGGGTCCAAAAAAATGTATCCACTGTTTAAAAGTCCATAACTTGCAAACTAATTAACAGAGTTGTCTCATTTTTGATGAAAGTGTAACTTAACGTCCAACTTAAAGATTTTACTGTAGGTGTTCGAAATGGTCACCATTAACATCCACACAGAAACGATGCCGCCGAACTGCAGCACGAACTACTGACTGCAATGTGTTCAGTTAGATATTTGCACATGAATGTTCGATACATTCTCGAAGTTCATCCAATGTACGTGGCTTTTGTCGATAAACGACGTCCTTCAGTGTTCCCCACAGGTGAAAGTCCAGAAGAGTTAGGTCTGGGGAACGTGGTTGATACTCCACAGCACCTCTACGGCCTATCCATCTTCCTGGTAGATTTTCGTCGAGATACGCCCTAACACGATTTTGGTAGTGGGCTGGGTCACCATCATGTTGAAAGTAAACTCTTCCGTCTCCATACAAGTCCCGGATGGCAGGTAAAATGGATGTCTGAAGCTTCTGAAGGTACACCTCACCGGTAACTGTGCCGTCAAAGAAGACTGGCCCAACCAAGCCCTGGTAAGACAACCCACACCACACATTTACTCCTGGCAAATTCACGGCTTTGTCTACATGGGCGTTCGGATTTTCGGCGGCCCAGTAGATGCAATTGTAGCGGTTTACTGTACCATTGAGTTTGAACTGTGCCTCATCAGACCACACAATCAACTCTGCAAACTCTTCATCGCTGCGCACCATTTTAGTAAACCACTCGCAGTACTCATTTCTACGATCTGGGTTGTCCTCGTTCATTACGTGTAGCATTCATGGGATGTAGCACTGCCACTTTGCTGTCTTCAAAATTTGTCGAACACTTGAGCGACTCACTCCATTTTCACGGGCATACTGTCTCAGACTTCTGTGGTGAGCGAGTGAATTATTGTAACACAGTTAGCTGGACTTGTTACTGTTACAGCTTGTCTAGATCGTTGTTTGTGTACATCTTTAACACAGTTTTCGGCTTCAAATTTGTCTCGAATGCGACGAATCGTTAAACGTATCGGTGGCTCTGTTTGACACTCATTTCGCCATTGCCGGTGAAACTTCTTTAATGTTTTCGTACTTAAAATACCACTTCAAAACTGACTTCCTTTCATCGAATGTAAGCCTTGAGCCAGCCATGTTTACTCGAGTAACTAGGTGCAACTAAGAACAAAACACTATCTGGTGACAGTCATCTGACAAATCAGAACAACGCAATACAACGCTTGTGTGGCGATTTCCGGAGCTACAAACTATTAAACTACCAAAAATGAGACAACTCCGTCAGTTAGTTTGCCAGTTATGGACTTTTAAACAGTGGATACATTTTTTTGGACCCCTCTGTATAACATAAAATGAAAAATCAGCTCTCGATATTGCCACATAGGTATCGATGCATAAAAAACAAAATTATTGCCGATGAATATCGAAAATTTTTGGGAAAATATTGGAAATATTGGTATATCGATATTTTATCAACAGCGCTAGTGGGCAACTTACTTCGTCGGAGGCTATGTGGGCATAAAGAAAGGACGATCTAATGGGGAGATTGAACAGTCGACCTGAGGGGAAGCAAGCCCAAAACGGCAACTATTGAAGAACCTGCACAGGGTGTGGTAGGCGTTAGCTGCTTATAAACTGAAGAGTCAGTATATTTTGACCATCGCCCATCGCGAAATTCAGTTCCTCCTGGGGACGTTGCAGGCACAGGACGTGGTGGGTAAAGTATATAAGCGGAGCAGAGACGAAGGCGGAGTCATTCTAATGACGAAACGGGCCGACAATGGGTAAATCCAGTGACATAAGCGACTTTGACGAAGGTCAGAATGTTATGGCCCGGAGCCTGGGAACGAGCTTCTCGGAAGAGGTGAAGCTGGTCGTCTGTACTCATGCTGCTGTCCTGAGCATCCAGTGGTTTGAGCTGCCCGATGATGAGTCAGTGACTGAGTCAGTCGGTACATTGCCTTTTATATATACAGATAGGTAGAATAAGCCTTCGTACCTGCTGAAAGAAGTGAATTACATTTCAAAACATCCACGGGTGTACTGCCGGTATATAGTGTCCAACGGGCACAATATTTCGGCGATCAAACATGTCGCCATCATCAGGTGAACTGACGGACTGAGCTCCTGTGAACGTGCCGGCACGCTATGGCTGCTCAGGGGGAGCTGAGCAGCCATAGCGTGCCGGCACGTTCACAGGAGCTCAGTCCGTCAGTTCACCTGATGATGGCGACATGTTAGATCGCCGAAGTATTGTTCCCGTTGGACACTATAGACCGGCAGTACACCCGTGGATGTTTTGATTATCAAATACGCCGGGAGAAACTCAAGAATCATGAATTACATTTCTTTAAGACTGCATATGTTGGCCTATTTTGTAATTTCTAACGAACCCACAATGTGGAAAAACCGCCTATGATCGCAAAATTGAGTTCAGAAATGAATTCAGCGCCCAATAAAACACTTCGATTAACTAACCCCCAACTAAAAGTAATCAGTATTTTACGGCCTCTCTAATTAAGGCAGGTGATGTTTTTAATGGCCAGATTCTGCGTCTGGGTAGCTTGTGCTCTTTTCACATACAAAAATGCAGAATAATTGCATCAGTGAATGCTTTTAAGTGGCCAAATTCGACCCCTCTCTGGCTTATTTGACATCGACCGGAGATTTGGAATTGGATTCGTAATCTCGTTTTTCTTGCTTTGAAATTCAGAAAGGAATTAGGGACGGGAAAAGGCTTTACCCAGAACTAAATGGCGTGTTAAAGCACTGACCATTAACAATGCGGGCGTCTGCTGTTCACCCAACAACGTTCCATTTTATTCAATTGGTGTGTATCTCTCGGCTTCGGACTCAATTTTCAGGAATTTTTTTTCGCGCTTTAGACTGCGGACTACGGCAGCGGCGGCGGATTTTAAAGCAATTAGCGCTGCACTAGTGAGACAGAGACAAACAGAACTGAGCCGGTGTTTGACGCGTGGACTAAATAACGGTTTGTGACCACTGTGGTGCAGAGGCGGTAACTGTGAATGAGGAGAAATGGTTTTGTCGTGTTACCAGTAAAAGTTAATTGGCTCGTCGGACGCAGCGCATCAAAGGACCCCGTCGATCGTGCCATCGAAATGTATCAGCCATACGCAGTTGATCTCTGAGTTTCAATGAGATCCCGTTATTTCGCATTAACTCTTGCCTTTCAGATCGTAAAACGGATACGCGACAGTACTACGGCACACGTTCAGATGTGGGCGCCAGTATCGATTCGCTACGCAGAGCAAAATGTGCAACTAATTTAAAGAAAATCAATTTCCTTAGGAAACGTGACTTTTGGTCATAGTGTATGCAAAAATCGTGATTGACAGAAAAAACGATAGAATATTTATTTACCGGTACATTCACGTCACATTTCACGGAACAACCGGTTTCATCCATCATTGGCTATTTTCAGATCTGTTTCGTTTTTCTTATATGAAGACAGCCTACTGTAGAGGAACGGGAAATAGACAGACATATATGATTTGTAGAATTGTACAACTACCGTAGGCTACCGCAGACTGTCACAAGTAAGCGTAGACTACAGTAATTGTCCTAGCAGGTTTGATCAGTTAACATCGTAACCGCATTTCCTGTCCTTAAGATGTGTTGTATACCCATTAGCCCGCCCGCTTTCCGGTTTAGGAAGGGTCGCCTGGTCCCCGGAAAGAATCCGCCCGGCGAACTTGTGTCGAAGTCCGGTGAGCCGGCCAGTTTGTGGATGGTTTTTGGGCGGTTTTCCATCTGCCTCGGCGAATGCGGGCTGGTTCCCTTTATTTCGCCTCAGCTACACTATATCGGCGACGGCGATTGCTACGCAAACAAGTTCTCCACGTACGCGTACACCACCATTACTCTACCACGCAAATATAGGGGTTACACTCGTCTGGGGTGAGACGTTCTCGGGGGGGGGGGGGGGGGGGGGGGGGGTTCCACCGGGGGCCGAACCGCACAATAACCCTGCAGTAGTCGTCGTGGGGTTGTGGACCACTGCGGCTGTGGCAGGGACGAAGCCTCTGCGTCATTTCTAGGCCCCCGTTAACATACATTACAATACATACAATATACCTATTGGGTGTTGCCTCATTTCGATCGCTTCGTTTCCGTATGAAATCAGTGTCTTACTAGATTCATCTAGAAACTGGAAGCGATGAACCGTCTTAAAACTGAGTCAGGATATATAAAGAGTCGTGTAATCTACAGAACATTTTTGTTCTTCATAGCCCATCTGTTATTTAAAAAGTAGCCGTATTTATAGCAAAATTGAAATTTTCGATATTTAAATCTGGTTTCATTCGCAAACAGTTGATTTGTAAATTGAAACAGAGGGATGTTGTAGTAAAAAAAAAAATTAAAAAAATCATAATGCGCTAGAAAAAACAATTTCCTCAAAAAAGGCAAAATTAAAGAAAAATATCAAAAATCGCTTAATGGTTTGTCGAGGTTATATAAAACACATTTCTTGTATTTTCGCACTTATTAGCAAGAACACGAAACTCTAGGCTCTGATCGTGACGAAGAACGTTCTACTGTGAAAAAAAACCAATAATAGAGATTTTTTTAGTGTTTGTGCATGTAAACTGTACTTACAGCAGAAGTAATTGCTTCGGTCACTTACGAGCGCAGGAATTACGTGAGTCAATAATTTTTATTAGTTAGGAAATGTGATTTATATTTTGTAACGAGACAGAGTACACAACTGCCTAACAGTGAACGATGTGCGTTTTTAATTATGTGCAATACAAACAAACAAACAAAAAACGAAGAGGAGTCGCCGGCTTCCAGTTGCTATCTGATACATTCATTTATGTTTCTTTCCAGACCAGTGCTACCAATACTATCAGTAATCCTACAAGTGACTGCGTTAGTTATGTATTGCACCAAAGCGGTTGAACCGTAGTTTTTGTAGAGCCGCAACTCTGACCATTAGCTGTCCGATTTGTAGATATTACGGCTCGACTAAGGCCAGAGATTTCCCAAAATGTGACGTGAGCTGCTCGAAACCTTAGAGCCGTGCTCAAACACATACTAGCTGTTGGTACTATCACTTGCTGTCAGATAATGTAGTGCCATGTGTACAGTAGGTAAACTCTTTGTTTTTTTCGTTAAGTTAAGTTTTTGATCTAAATACAATATTGACAATACTACAAGTAATTGTAACAATCAGCCAAATCTAAGGTTTGGTGGCAAATTCCGGTATCATACTATTATATTTTTATCTCTGCATTTAGATTTGAGCACATATTTCTGCGGTTTCTGCGGTTGCAGCGATACCTTCTTCTTGTAAGTACTCTTAGAGGCAAATGTGTTTGTTAATATCTGCTACTAGTTGAAACTGAGGGTTCTTCATTAGAAAAAGAGAAGAAACGAGGTACCCATTTAGGACTTGAAAGCCAGAGAGATGTCTACCGGCCGCCATGTGCCGATATACCTTGTGGCATATCGCGGACGCTGTGTGGAGGAGCATGTGTTCAACACACCGCCCTCCTGGACGTTTTGCCGAATTTCCAGACCTTGGAGTCGCTGCTTCACATTCACGTAACTCCTCAGTTTGCATCACAAGGGTTAGTGCACCCAGTACCACCCTCTCACCAAGACAAAAAAAAAGAAAGTACCCTTGGTAGTACCGGGAATCGAACTGGAGTTGTCCTCATGGTAGCCATCTACCCTGACCACGTTGTTTTTTTGTTTCGTTTTTATCTGTCTGTTTCTCCGTCAATTTATACACTCCTGGAAATTGAAATAAGAACACCGTGAATTCATTGTCCCAGGAAGGGGAAACTTTATTGACACATTCCTGGGGTCAGATACATCAGATGATCACACTGATAGAACCACAGGCACATAGAGACAGGCAACAGAGCATGCACAATGTCGGCACTAGTACAGTGTATATCCACCTTTCGCAGCAATGCAGGCTGCTATTCTCCCATGGAGACGATCGTAGAGATGCTGGATGTAGTCCTGTGGAACGGCTTGCCATGCCATTTCCACCTGGCGCCTCAGTTGGACCAGCGTTCGTGCTGGACGTGCAGACCGTGTGAGACGACGCTTCATCCAGTCCCAAACATGCTCAATGTGGGACAGATCCGGAGATCTTGCTGGCCAGGGTAGTCGACTTACACCTTCTAGAGCACGTTGGGTGGCACGGGATACATGCGGACGTGCATTGTCCTGTTGGAACAGCAAGTTCCCTTGCCGGTCTAGGAATGGTAGAACGATGGGTTCGATGACGGTTTGGATGTACCGTGCACTATTCAGTGTCCCCTCGACGATCACCAGAGGTGTACGGCCAGTGTAGGAGATCGCTCCCCACACCATGATGCCGGGTGTTGACCCTGTGTGCCTCGGTCGTATGCAGTCCTGATTGTGGCGCTGACCTGCACGGCGCCAAACACGCATACGACCATCATTGGCACCAAGGCAGAAGCGACTCTCATCGCTGAAGACGACACGTCTCCATTCGTCCCTCCATTCACGCCTGTCGCGACACCACTGGAGGTGGGCTGCAAGATGTTGGGGCGTGAGCGGAAGACGGCCTAACGGTGTGCGGGACCGTAGCCCAGCTTCATGGAGACGGTTGCGAATGGTCCTCGCCGATACCCCAGGAGCAACAGTGTCCCTAATTTGCTGGGAAGGGGCCGTGCGGTCCCCTACGGCACTGCGTAGGATCCTACGGTCTTGGCGTGCATCCGTGCGTCGCTGCGGTCCGATCCCAGGTCGACGTGCACGTGCACCTTCCGCCGACCACTGGCGACAACATCGATGTACTGTGGAGACCTCACGCCCCACGTGTTGAGCAATTCGGCGGTACGTCCACCCGGCCTCCCGCATGCCCACTATACGCCCTCGCTCAAAGTCCGTCAGCTGCACATACGGTTCACGTCCACGCTGTCGCGGCATGCTACCAGTGTTAAAGACTGCGATGGAGCTCCGTATGCCACGGCAAACTGGCTGACACTGACGGCGGCGGTGCACAAATGCTGCGCAGCTAGCGCCATTCGACGGCCAACACCGCGGTTCCTGGTGTGTCCGCTGTGCCGTGCGTGTGATCATTGCTTGTACAGCCCTCTCGCAGTGTCCGGAGCAAGTATGGTTGGTCTGACACACCGGTGTCAATGTGTTCTTTTTTCCATTTCCAGGAGTGTATTAGCATCTCTATGCGGATGTCGGATGACAGCGTCTTAGTTCTACAGATGAGAACTTTTTCATTACAGTGAGTTGCCAGCCCCCCCCCCCCCCCCCCCCCCCTCCCTCCTGACCGAACACGCTAGGCTACCACACTGCGAGCTACTCAGCAAAGTGAACGGACAACTTAATTAACAGTGTGGTGAGTATGTCCATTGCAACATTGCAACGAACTTCTGTTAGTGTCGCTTCTTTGGCGTTTTCAGTAAGTCTTGAAGATGCAAATGCACGCAGTCCACCCCAATGGACATTCCCCACTGATGTAGTGCCTGCGTGTGTTTGTACCCTCAAGACTGATTGAAAACTTCAAAGAAGCGTCATTAACAGATGTTCGCTGCAATGGACATGTGCACTACAGGATTAATGGAAGCTTTAAAATGTTCGCAGAATCTAGTCCACGTTTTTGATTCTTTCGCAAGTGGATGTGACTTATTACTGGTTGCTTTGAGGTTTACGTAAATAGACTGAAGTGCTGTAGGTGTTGTTCAAATAAAAGAAGTTTACTCCAGTCAATTAAACAGTGCATACGGTTCTGGGCTCACTAAATAGGGCTCGCCCAAAGAACCATACTCATTTGTTTCGTCTGTATCAAGGCACATGTACATTTCTACAACAATGGTTAACTCGACAAGAGAGTTTCTGAACAGCAAAGCGCCGTTTACAGATCTGTTCAAAAATGGTTCAAATGGCTCTGAGCACTATGGGACTTAACATCTGTGGTCATCAGTCCCCTAGACTTAGAACTACTTAAACCTAACTAACCTAAGGACATCACACACATCCATGCCCGAGGCAGGATTCGAACCTGCGACCGTAGCAGTCGCGCGGTTCCGGACTGAGCGCCTAGAACTGCTAGACCACCGCGGCCGGCACAGATCTGTTGCAATGCTTATGGACCCATAGGTCAATATTACGCCTTAGTCCAACCAGATATTCAGCTACGGCTCTAGTATTACAAGAAAGCAGAAAACGCAGGAAGTACACGAAAGTAAACGATTCTTTAGATAATTAGAAAAAGAAAATGGAATTTCCCTTCCCCTTTAATATTCAGTGTATTCTGACTACCAAATATTCAAAATGTGCACACATATTTGAATTAATAACAGTATTGGTTGTAATTTATTCTTTTATTAACGCTGCGTTTCACCTTCGTGGGGAATCTATATATTATATTCAACATTGCTTGTTCAATTTGACATTCTATGGCGTCGGAATTATTGTAAATTTTGTTTTGTAAGGCCCGGCCGCTAACTCATTCGCCCAGCCGGACAGCTTATCGTAAAATATCTTCCACTCCATTAGGCCGTCTGGAATAATGCAAGTATCGATCAATTTCAAATTCAACAAGCAATGTGTAAGATAATCTGAAGATGCCCCAAGAAGGTGAAACACATCGTTAATAAAAGAATAAATTGCAATTACGACAGTTCCTTATTCACGTATTTTACATATGGTTGCTTTACCAGGCACCTTAATAGAGTGGAAGCTATTTTACAGATATTTAATGATTTTTATTTCAGAAAGTAACTCAAAAATTTGAGTTCAGAATTTATATTATTGAACATTCCAATGTTTTTCTTTTTAATTTTTACTCTGTGTTAAACGAAACATTTTTCATGAACACCTGTAATCTTAATTATATCAGTATCTGTGTTATTCCCGTCCCTTGAACACGTGTTTGAGTGCTATCTGCGAGGGACGTCCTACATCTGACCCCATACTCGGTAAACTTGAATTTTTTTCGCTGAATAACAGTGTAGAACTGTAACAGATGCCTTCCTGAAGTCCAGGAACACGGCACAACCTGGGCGTTGATGTCTGCAGCGGTCTGGAGATGTTGGAGCAGCGATGCTCAAAGCGTGCCCCGCGAATCCCTGGAAATCCGCAAGCTCTCCGCCGAAATAATATCAGCCGAAAGAACTCGGCACATCATGTCTTTTCACACACTGAGAAAAGCAACTGTAATAAATATCAGATGTTAACAGTGTTCGATACACTTGCAAGCAGTGGCCACGCTGATGCTTTCTCCCTCCCTTCCCCCCCCCCCCTCCCCAACCGCTCACTCCCCCCCCTCTCTCTCTCTCTCTCTCTCTCTCTCTCTCTCTTTTTCTCTCTCTCTTTCTCTTTCGCTGTGCGCTGTCTCACCTACACATGCTGCAACCACCCCACTACGCTCTTTCCATCTCTGTCTCATCCACACGCACCTCAGACTGCCTCGAACGATTTCGTAGCTTCGCTATCTACGATTCACCGCCTTAGGCTATACGAAACCGCGCCGTGTAGCACAAAGTACAGTCACTACTCGAATTTGCTATTGCGGCGCACGATGCAATTTGGCGTGGAGAATCCAGACACTATATCCTGACTGCAGTACACTCTATTCCTGTATCTTATGGATTGCTGTTGTAAAATTCAGTATCTTGTGGCGACACTAGGCATATGCTATGTTTGTCGTATTGGAAAATGAAACTATTGATTTTAAAAGATAGACTGAAGCTTTGGCTTATTGGTGTTGCAACAAAATCTTGCATCGGAACTTCAAAGGTGGCTCGCCAGGAAGATGTGGCATCAACATCAAAGATTCCTGTTTAAGACTAATAGAATCAAGAAAGTGATTTAACGATTTCAAGCTCCATGATTTCAAGGATTAAAAATATCTAATTACCCACTAAAGGTGAAAAAAAAGAAAGTATGTCAAATCTAACATCAATCTTCGATTTGTTGATTCTAACAGCTCACCGCTCTGAATTGTACGTAGAAAGCTACTTCCGAATAGTACCACTGTACCTGCTAAGATGCGTCTACAGTTAGAAACTATACATTCCGATTGCAAAGACAAGAAAGGAGAAATTTTTGATACAAAAGAAATAAAAGTTATTAAGAGGTTGAAACACTATGAAGTATTTGACCCAAACTGCGAGTGAAAACTCCATACAGGCATCGTATTTGGTTAGCTATCGCACTGCACAAGCGGACGAAGCGCACACCATCACTGATATTTAATAAAACCTTTTGTGGCAGACATAGCACAGTGTACGTTCGATGAAAAATGTGCAAAGCACATTTTTACTGTGTCGCTTTTGAATGACACAGTTTTGTGATGAATTAACGGTCTCACAGACTATATCACACAAGAACTAGTTAGTAATCTTCAAAACAATAAATTCGCCTCGCAGATGGTTGAGCCGACCGGTGTTGTTACACTTACCATCTTGCTTCTAATTGTACCATATCCCCAAAAACACTCACTCGAGGAAGACTTGCTTATGTGCATATTGCTTCCAGCTGGCACTACCGGAAATGTTATTTTTTACGTGATTAACAAGCTTTTTTGAAATAAACCACTTCGATTGGAGCGACTGCATCGATGTTTCTGCAGATGGGGCTAAATAAATGACTCATAAAACGGCAGCAACAGTATCATTAATAAAAAGCAAAACTCCAAACAGTAGTTCCAGCCATCGTACCCTGCACAGACAATCAATCGCTATAAAGGAGATGCCGTCAAATCTGAACTTGCTTATTGATGAAGCAGTAAAAATAAGCAATTACGTTTAATCACGCCCTTTTCAATGCCGATTGTTTTTGTTTTGTGTGAAATTATGGGAGCAGGCATAAAACACTACTGTTCCACACCGAATTTATGTGATTATCACGGGGTAATACCTTAACAGGATTATTCGAACTAAGGGCTGAATTACAAGCTTCCATGATTGACATTTCTTTTAAATTAAAAGATCGCTTGAGCGATGTGACTTCGTTGTTCAGACTAACTTCTTTGACTTAAATATTTGGGAAAGTTAATGAAGAAAATCTATCTTTACAAGAAAAACAGGCAACTGCATTCAATACCAGCAACAAAGCAACAAAATAACCGCTTTAAAAATAGGTTTTAGGATTGTTTGTGTTGGCAAGACAGAACTCGATCGCTATTTAAAGATCAATGTGTTCTCTGATTAGACAGCAGAAATACTAAATAAAATATTTGAAGAATTGGTCCAATGTCTCCATGAGATGAGCGCATCTTTTGAGACCTATTTTCCTGAAGAGCCGAATATAAAACTTTAAATGAACTCATGGGTTCAGTACCCTTTTGTACCGAATTTACAAGAGCTAGAAAATACGTCAAACGAAACCTGCGAATCCTTTCTAGGAATGATATCAGATTAAACCTTGGAATCATTATTGAAAACAATGTCATTTGATGATTTTACATGCTCTGCCTGTCCTCCTCTCGTTCTAATTAACATACTGATGTAAAACGACGTTCTTAGCACATGCAGTTATGTAGAAAAAAAATACCGCAACAGACTGGATGCTGAACCTGATGTGTGCCTTCAACTCTCTTCTATCAAGCCTGACACTGAACAGCTGGTCAAAAATAATTTCAAAGGAAAACAGTTTTATACTTCCTATTAAACAAAAACAGTTTTATCAATTTACAGTGCAGTCAATAGCGTTATTCTGTGTCTTGTATTATTGTGTGTTGTTTTTTTATATTGCAGTTGGAGTCAGTCGTGCGTAAGTCACTTATTTTTGTATGATTATATTATATTATTTTAATTATGGGTATAATTATAATTAAATAATGAAGATGAAACTAAGTTTGGTTATTTTAGAGCTACATAAAACATTTAGTATTTCTAAACGGTTGCGCTGCCAAAACAGTTTGAAAACCGGAGGAGCATGGAAGAACAGTGAGAGTTGGCTTTCGCAAGATCTGTTTTCGAAAACCATTCCCTTTTTCATAAAGATTTTCGTTCTCGAAACACATCAAAATACTTTAGCATAAAACATGTTTCAGAATTCTGCAACCGATTTACTTGAGAGATATAGGTCTATGATTACGTGCATCTGTCCCACAACCTTTATACAAAACGAGAATGACCTGTGCTTTTTCCAGTCGGTAGGTACTCTTCGTTGCTCCTGCGACCTGCGATAACTGCCGCTAGAAGGGGGGGCACGTTCTTTCGTATAACCTGTGTGCAATCTTCCAGGAATGCCATTTGGTCCACACGACTTTCCACTACAAAGCGATTGTATTTGCATTTCTACTCCACTCTCACTTATCTCAACAACTGCGATTTTGGGGTACGCGCGTTGATTGATAGGACTTCCACAGTGCAACAGTTTCAGTATTTCGGGTTTCTTTCTGTCATTTTCCTTTTCGATGTCAGTATGGTCACTGAGGGAGTGAATAGATGATTTCGATATCCTTACTGATCTTACATAAGACTAAAACATTTACGGTTTCTGGTCAGATCGGATGGCGCAATTTTACTTTCAATTTCTTTGCATACTTCTCTTACTGCCAGCCTTTCACTCATTTCGCTACGGCAAGTTGCTGTTAGTCGGGTAGGCATTGACTTGCTTAAATCTGTGATAAAGCTCTCTTTGCTCTCTAAGGGACTTTGTGACGCGTCTACTAAGGCCAGAGGGTCTTTCTCGTCCCTTTCAAACTTTTCTCGGTATAAACTTGTATAGGATATATTTAACAATACCTGTCCAATTTTTTTATTGCTCTGTAGTTCGGTTTTAAGAAATCAAATGTAGAACACATTTGACAAGACCGTCTCTGGCGGGCCGCTTGAATTTGGGAGCACAAAGGCTTGATTGGCTTATGTAAGTGCTAATTAAATCGGAAACGGCGCAACTTATCGAGCTTTTTCGATAACAGTTATTTCTCCGCACAACATAGCCTACAACATCCTTACTAGCTTTCAGACTGTTTCTGATTAACGTGTATGACGTTCAGCAGCCCTTGGAGGCTTTCCCTTTCGTCCATTGTCGCACATTTCACCTGGAGTGCATAAAAATGGTGACACACCAGCAAAAGGCACAGTATATTACCAGGTATTTAGAATCAAAATCTGTGATAAAGGAACTGCGGAATTATCGATGGCAGCAAGGGAGGGCACCACCGGCAAAAATTAGAATAGTGATGTGGTTCAAAAACTTTAAAGAGACAGGCAGTGTCAAAGACCTTCTTTGACGTGCATCTCCGCTGTGTTTCAAGCAGGACCTCACTGGTATTGCAGGAAGCATGATCAACTGTCTATAAAGCGTCACACAGGCTGTTACGCCTATTTGCATACAAAGTGCAAATGGTGTGAATATTGCAGTCAACGATAGTCGCCTGCGGTATGCATCTGCGTGTTTCTTGCTGGCTTCCATGGATGCTGATGACTACCTAACACGTATTTGTTTGCAGATGAAACGACGTTCCACATTTCTGCATATGTGACTCTTAATAACATCAGGTTCCGAAAACCAACACAACACACCTTGATAGCCCGAAGTTTAATGTTTTGGTGTGGCCTAAAGAAAGATAGGGTGATAGGCTCATTTTTTTAGGAGTGAAAACCACGATCGGGAAATGTTTGTGAGGACAGTTTGATGGTGCAACTGCACATTGTAGTCTGATCGTGCAGAAAACGCTGAATGATACGTCTCCTGGGAACTTGACCCGCCGCAAGCCCCCTTCCACTTTCCCGATGTCACGCTATTACACACCTTTTTTAGGGTTACGTCAGGGATCGCGTGTACACGTTACCAGTCATCCAAATTACTATCTTTCTTGCATGATCAATAAAGCAATAAGAAATGCTGCCCTGCACAAGTGTAGAACTAAAATATCGC
Organism: Schistocerca gregaria; assembly: GCF_023897955.1. Lineage (NCBI taxonomy): Eukaryota > Metazoa > Arthropoda > Insecta > Orthoptera > Acrididae > Schistocerca > Schistocerca gregaria. Next base: position 189,626,400 of record NC_064921.1, read on the forward strand.
CTTGATTTTCTATGAGCGAGAGGTGGCGCACACACTGAAATTCTAGTATAACAGAAAAAAAAATTTTTTTACCTATGAGTAGTAACTTTAATGGACACACAAATGTAGGATGGGGCAATAAAAGTGGCCTTGTCACCTTCAAACCATTTCTGGCAGCATTAACGGAGGAGGAAGAAACCTATAGTTACTTCCAATAACTTCCATAGTCGATAGTCAACAACGTGCACAAATTTTAAAAGATGCATAACACTGTGTTGTCTGTAACAAAGCTTTTTTTCATTTTGCTACCGGTTTCGCTTCTGAACCATCACAAACGGCTGGAAAATCATCGCAGATATATTACATGTGATATATGTGTTATCATAAGTTACCACAGAAAATCATAACTGCCAAGACAAGTCATAAATTGTGACAAGATTAAAATACAATGGCACACATTTGACATTTACCACATTGTGAATGTGACCACCACCTACGTCTAATCATATTTTAATCTTGTCAATTTATGATTTTTCTTGGCAGTTATGGCTTTCTGTGGTAACTTGACATGTGGTATATCTGCGATAATTTTCCTGCCGTTGACGATGGTTCAGAAGCGAAACCGATAGCAAAATAATAACAGTATAAAAAACATTACTGCAGAGAGCATAGTGTTATGGATTTTAAAAAAATACTTACAACAGGATGGAGCAAATGCCCATGCAGCCGGCCGAACCTTGGAACACATTTACATAACGTTCATGCTGGATATAGTTCTTAGCAGAGGTCAGTCTGATCGTGAACACAGCTGGCCATTCAGATCACCAGATCTGTCACTGTGCGATTACTTTGCGTGGGGAGCCCTCAAGTCTAAGTTGTGTGCAACAACCCTCTTAGCCTTCAAGAACTGCAGCAGAACATTTCGGATAAGACTGCAGCAATTCCAGCAGTGCAACTACGATCCGCCTTCAGCAAGTTGCTGTCCATGGCTTCGTAGTGGCAAGGGATGACTGGTGGTCACTTTCAACATCTGTTATAGTCGAGTTAATACTTTATTTCCTTTGCTCTGCTGTGTTTCTTTGTACCCTGGAACTCTGCTCTCCAGGCCACTTTTATTTGCCCCAGCCTGTCCAAGCATCTGTTAGACAATGTTCATGTCTTCTTCAAATGGTTCAAATGGCTCTGAGCACTATGGGACTTAACATCTGAGGTCATCAGTCCCCTAGAACTTAGAACTACTTAAACCTAACTAACCTAAAGACAGCACACACATCCATGCCTGAGGCAGGATTCGAATCTGCGACCGTAGCAGTCGCGATCATGTCTTCTGCTGTCAGCTGTAGTAATTAATGTATTGAACATGTAGCGTCGGCTACCTGGCGACAGTACACAAAACTAAAATAGCTCGAGTTTTAATTGTAACTATGCAGAGAATAATGTGTAAAATAAAAGATTACAATGCAAATAAAATACAGTATGTAATACACGGTCCAGTAATATGAATGTGACCACCGCCTACGCTCGACGTAAACGAGCAACAACCACTCACAGGCGGCAGGTAGCAGCACTAGCACGGGGGGTGGAAAGGGGGGGGGGCGGGGGCGGTGATTGTATGTAAAGCGGGTCGGCGGACGAAGAAAACAATGCAGTCGTTGTCGTAATGCGGAAACGGAGGGACTTATCTGATTTCGAACAGGCCATGATCGTTGGCTTTCGGGCCAAGGGTGGAACCACTTCAGAAACGGCTAAGTTCGTAAACTGTTGGCGCGCCGCCGTCATTACAGTACACAGTACATGACAAAATGGCGCCATCCGAAACCAGCGCCGAGGCAGATGTGGTATACCACTGGCCATAGACGACAGGGGTGATCGACGTGTTAGCATCGGGCAATTGACCGCCCAGATGAACCTCAGGGCTACCAACAGTGTCTCCTCAACCGCCTTCAGCCAACGCCGCTACCTATGGGCCTCTGCAACAGGCTTCCGGTTCATGTACCCATGCTGACCGCTGTTCATCGGCGACAAAGGCTGCAATTCATACTCCAAAACAGCAATTGGACGTCCACTTGCGAGGTGCGCGGCTAGCAGTGTATTTAATACCTAATTCTTCTAGAATCTTCATATGGAAATGATGCTCTAAGCCCCACTTTTCTAACTCCGACTTTTGCTGTTGCACATGGATTAAGAAGAAAGGCGAACTGACTGTAATCGACCCTTCAAGTGGAGTAGAAAAGAGTCTGACACCTGCAATAATTTAATTTGATAGATATCAATTTTGATACAGGGAAGTTTTATTAACGTAGTGAGAAATGAAAGGGTTGGTTTACCGATCCACAGAATGAAAGTTCTGTCCAAAATAACAATTTGATTTATTATGACTAAACTCAAAATAATAAACAAAACTCATGAAACATTTACAATACGTCAAATTGGGTTCTCAAATGCTGTGAAGGTGAAGTTGTCCATAAACTAGATTGTGACATTTATGACCAAGTGGTATGTGGAGCCAATTCCTTGCGACTCAAATCTTAAGAGAAACACCCAGCCAACCCAACATTAATTGCTGCTACAGTAGTGAGAACACAGACAATGAACACCCAAGACAGAACCACGTTAGAAAGACGGGAACAGGCGCGCTCTGCTGAACTCTGATTGTCACATAGCAAAAATTCCTTGATCTGACGGTGCTGCAGACATACATTACCAAGCTGTCTTTTCAACTGCAAGGACACGATCTGGCATACTGGACGTGATGGCTGGTTGCTTCGACGTCCCGTTGTGGTGATGATAATGTCGTGTGTATAGCCCGAAACAAATTATCCTGGTCTGGTTGTTCCAGACTAAAGACTTCCTAGCAACAGAAATACGCCTCTGAGGGAGACAAAGAAGGCTCGCTACACAATCACCGACGATACAGTGAGTGATTTTAACAAGTGAAGTCGCACTGTAACTCTGATCCGCTTGTACGCAGAGCGCTCAATTGCCAACTGTACTCGGAAAGTTACGTTGAAGTCGAAACTTCAGCAACTTCGTCAAGCAGCTACAATTAAATGAAAGTATATTAGACAGCCAATGGAAGGCAGGCTGTCCAGAGCAGCGAGAGCTCAGTCTTGTAACCTACTCCGACCGAAAGGCGAGAGCCGACTCTCTCAAGAGCACCCGTACAAGCCAAACACAGAACATTCCCGCCCCCACAACAGTGGTCGTGTGTAAACGTTCCAATCAGGAACTCGAAAACCAGCGGAAAATTCCACTCTATTGTTGACACACTACTATTCCACCAACGAAGATACTTGCCGCCAATTTCTGCGCCGATTTTGCTACGTTACGGAGCTATCACCATTATGGTGTTGCAGAAAACGCGGGAATTTGCCCGCTAAGACTGCCTGGGAACACAAGTCATTCCCACGCCTCGCTGGTAGCCCGACCGAAAGTGTTTTCACTAAGTTTCTGCCGCTCCATCAGGCCCCAGTGGGCGTGTCGCCCCCGCTCTTATGACAATGTCGGCGTATGGAAAGCATCCACTGGACTCCCTCACACCCATCAGCTTAACCCTTTCAAGATCAGCAGAACCCGCCTGTCACCGGACTACCTGGGTGACGAGAGGTGGTGTGTGGGAAGTCCACGTGTGAAGGAATAGCGACTTTTCACCACATGCAATTAGAGCGGAAAATCGAATTACTCAGAGTAAGATAGAAATATGAGTGGGAGCTCATGCCACCTCTCACACTGGGTGGCGACAAGTCGCCTTTCCAGATGAATCACGTTTTGTTCTCCATCGGACAGATGATCATTGGCCTGTGCGGCGTGAAACATCTCAAAACAACATCCTGCAACAATCGTCGAAAGGGTTCAGGCTCGTGGAGGAAGTGTAATGTTCTGGGGATGTTTCCATGGCGTTCCCTGAGAGATGTTGTCATTCTGGAACGTAGAATGCCGCAACATAAGTACGCATCTATGTCTGGGTACCACAGCCACCCAACATGCAGTTTGTTTTTTTATCGGCACATGGCTTGTACCAGTAGGACAATGCAACGTGTCACACAGCTCACAGTATACGTGTGTGGTTCGAATAGCATCAGGTTCAGTTTACCGTACGCCCCTGGCCACCAAACGTCCCGATTTCAAACCCAATCGAGATTCTGTGGGTCCACCTCGATAGGGCTGTTCGTATCATGGATCCTCAACCGAGAAACCTAGCGCAGATGGCAACAGCTCTGGATTCGCCACGGCTCCACAACCCTGTAGGCACCTTCCAGAACCTCAGTGACACTCTTACTGCACGTCACACTGCTGCAAAAGGTGGTTATTCAGGCTTATGACTCGTGGTCACATTAATGTGAGTGATCAGTGTATGAGTCGAAGGACAAAATATGGAATCAGTAGTTGAGAGAGGAATGAGAAAGGACTGTAAGCTATCGCCGATGTTATTCAATTTGAGCACTGGACAAGCAACAGAAAAAGCCACGGAGAAATGGGGAAAGGGAATTAAGGTTTCTGGAGGTTCATCGATGACATTGTAATTCTGTTGGAGACAGCAAAGGAATGGACAATCTAATAAGGGGCAGGGAGGCACTGCCAGGTTTCCGAATTGCATGAGGAATGTTGTCAGTTATTTTTTACTATTTCTAAAGTTTTGCAACAAAATCAAATATTATCGTGAAGACTCACCAACGTGTTGTTTAGGAGCGAACGTAGTGATGTGTGGAGCGAATCGCGCGGCAAATGACAGAAGAAGGTGCTGTACAGCCTGAAAACATCGCTGTTTGCTTGTTAAGGACAAACGAAGGTGAAAAGAGTAGCGCAGTAAAAGACTGTTTTCAAAACAGTCTATCAGCTGACGCACACTGAGCCAAGTAAATACAGTTAGTGCTGTTCTAACGACATGTTCGGTCTTCACATGCATAGCAGTAAGTATCTACGGGAAAACGACTTATCTAGCGTAACCGTAAAGAACTGTACGTATACAGAAACCTTTCTCGTCAATCAGTTTATCCATTGACGAAATCGATCTCAAAATCCCTACAGACTTTCTGAGATTAGCTTACGGATGCAGATAGAGAAACGTGGCGGGGAACTTTAATTTATTAGGGTTCAAAATGTTTACCCAAAATGTTTAAAATTGAAAGTTGAGCAGCTAACAGACAATTTAACATGAAAAAACACTATCAAAATTACAGACCCACTTTCATTAAAATAAATTTAAACAGATAACTTTCACACTGCCCAATCACATTAATGTGACCACCAGTCAAAATCCTGAATATACTTATACATTTAGCAGCACGGACCGCTGCGTGATGTGCAGGGAGTCACTTAGATTTTACTGCCATGGCCAGCTGCGCTAGGTAGCTCGGTTGAGGATCTATGAAGCGAACGGCGCAATGTAGGTGGTCCCGCAGATTCTCGATTGGGCATAAATCCGCCGACTGGTAGGCAGGAAGTGCGGATAACTGATCCTGGTGCTCTTCGAACCATGCACGAACACTGCTAGCTGTATGACGCGGTGCATTATGCTCCCGGTAGCTGCCATCGTGCCGAGGGAAAACAAACTAGTACGTTGACACTTTGCCTGGGTTTCAGAGGTTTGTTAAGGTGGCTATCATCTAAGCGTTTGTAGCTTTGTACGTTGTAAATATTCAAATATTTATTGGATGACTAAACTCCTTTTATGTTTTTAATATATATTAACACTTTGCAGAGGCCAGCCGGAGTGGCCGAGCGGTTCTAGGCGCTACTATCTGGAACAGTGCGACCGCTGCGGTCGCAGGTTCGAATCCTGCCTCGGGCATGGATGTGTGTGATGTCCTTAGGTTAGTTAGGTTTAAGTAGTTCTAAGCTGTAGGGGACTGATGACCTCAGATGTTAAGTCCCATAGTGCTCAGAGCCATTTGAACCATATTTTATCCAGTTTATTGTTGCTGTCGGAAAAATGTAAAAATGATAATATTTGTCTGAATGGGTTGCGGGATGTCGTTTTCCGAAATATCGGTGTGTCTATCAACGGATTCGTTGACCAATAATCATCGATGCTTGCTATTTTTACAATTCCCTTAAGGATAACAAGCCCAAACCATTTTCTAAGTTTGAGTCCCGTAACGTCGACAAATTTCGCCTTTTATTGCAGATTACTACTCTACGGAAAAATCTAAATACAATTTCCCTGAGACAATTTAGTTTCAACACAAATGGCGCTGTAATCAGAAGAACAGAAATGAGTACACAATCGTTATTTACGATATGCTACTCAATGGTCCTTGAATATCCAATGGCACGTGGGACCGCTTCTCCACTCTGCGAGAGTAGGACAGGCCAGCACTTCACAACTTCTAACTGGAAACGCCCTTCGCAGCGTTGTATTCCTCAGACATTCCGAACAGGGGGCTACTCGACGCACCCCAGTGGCCGTATAATGAACTACGACGCATCATAACTGCGACGGGAGCACACTTATCGTGCAGACGTAGAACAGATAGCGGCTCTAAACGTTAAAATACTTGAACAGTGTATATTGCCTGCACTCCTACCTGTCATTTGGAGAAAAGACGTCTAAGTGAGGTGATGAGTGTTACAAGCACAGAAGAAAAAATGGAAAAGACTGATTTACGGAGAAGGCAGGAGAAATGTTGAGGCTGATGTTGCCTTGTGTGCCGAGCGCTTTCCAGAGAAAGTTCGCTAGTTTGATTTTTTACAAGGCTATGAACGCCTTTATCTGATGGCAGCGTACAGACCGATTCAAGGAAACGAAGCAAACGTCTTACAGGAGAAGCTAGTGAAATAACTGTACTAGCGGCAATGCACCTCAACCCACGAATAAGCGCCCGCCAATTACACCGCGATTCCAATATATCCGTTTTGTTACAATACTGCATCGTCAGAAGTTTCAGCCACACAACGTGTCACTGCTTCAAGAACTTCATGGCGCCTATTTCCATAACCGAGTAGTGTTCTGTGAATCAGCACGTCAACAAATGCAAACGACCCCAACTTCCTTGAAGAGATACTCTTCTTCGATGAATTTACATTCATAAACCACGGTGGCGGTAACCGGCAGAACATGCATTACTGGAGTGTAGACAATCCCCAATGGTTACGGCAAGCTGACCATCAATGTCCTTGATCGGTTAAAGTATGGCTTGGCATAATGGGGAAAAAGACCCATTGGTCCGTATTTTATCCACGACACGTTGAATGGGTGGCAGATATCGAACGTTGTTGGAACAGGAACTACCGGTACTATTGCAGGATTTTGCCCTGGAAGTTCGACAACGTATGTGGTTTCAGCACGACGGTTGCCCAGCGCATTACGCAATTGAAGCACGGGAGGTGTTCGATCGTGCTTACACTGGTTGGTGGATCGGCAGAGGTGGACCTATTAATTGGTATACTAGGTCGCCGGATTTGGAGTCGCTGGATTTCTTTCAGTGGTGTTATTTAAAAGATAAGGCGTACCAGCAAGTGCCAACAGGCCGTGAAGACATGGTCGACTGCATCAGAAACTCATTTGCTGACACTCCCGCAGATACGCTTATCTCCTGTGTACGGTCATTTTAAAAGCGTATCAAGAAATGTGTTGAAGTTGGCGGTACTACGTTTGAACACTTACTCTGACTGGAAAAGTGGAGCAGCGTTCGCCGTGAGCCATGGTCAGTGGCGCGTCCAGTAGTTTCCTGTTCGGTATGTCGGAGGTTGGTTGGTTGGTTGGTTGATTCATGGGGAGGGAACCAAACAGCGAGGTAATCGGTCCCATCGGATTGAGGAAGAAAGTCGGCCGTGCCCTTTCAAAGGAACCACCCAAGAATTTGCCTCAAGCGATTTAGGGAAATCATAGAAAACCCAAATCAGAATGGGCGAAGGCGGGTTTGAACCTTCGTCCTCCCGAATACGAGTCCAGTGTGCTAACGCAGCGCCAACTCGCTCGGTTGTGCCGGAGGAATACAACGTTGCGAATGAGATTTGCAATTATGAAATACTGGCCTGTCCTACCCTCGTAGCATGGAGATGGCGTCCCACGTGCCATTGGACATTCAAAGAAGACTAAGCAGCATGTCTTAACTTTACGTTTTTGTACGCATTTTTATTCCTCCGGTTACAACGCCATCTGCGGCGGAACAAAGAAAATGATTGCGACGTAACGTATGCAGATTTTGCTGTAGAATTGTAATCTTCAAGAAAAAAATGGGAGTTCCCATAGAAGATTTCACGCATGGTGTGGGATGGGGGGTCCAATGTGATATCATTGGATGTCCTGTTCCGAAGAAACAAATTAGGAATTACTACTTTTTGTGATCCGATGCGTAGTTTTCGAGATATTTCAATGCCTTCAGTTAAAATGAATACTCTGTATATAGTATATCTGGAGGCATGACTGTTTCGATAACTTCAGCGTAGATGCAAAACAGGGCCGTGCCTCTTGCCGGAATACAGGGCTCGCTGCGAGCCAGTAGGTGAACGGGCAGTGGGCGCTACTGGCGTCTGACAAGTTGAAAGTTTGGGTCGGACGGTAAGCGTGTCCAGATGCCCGAGGCAGTAAAGGCAACTGTTCGTTTTAAGCAACAGATCCTGGTTCGAGTCCCACTGAAGCACAAATTTTCAACTTCCACCATCGAATTGTTTCAATGCCCGATTTCTATTGGAGTCGGTCTCTGCTTCAAAATGTATTAAGACTTTAGGGTGGTCCATCTGAGGTTCCGGATGAGATAATCTCAAAAACTATATATCGGGTAAAAATGGTGGGTAAGACAAGTTTGTAAGCTCAAAGGGGGACATTAAATGACACTACACATGACCTCTTAAACGGGAACACCCATTATTTATTTCAGATTCGGATTGTCCATGAAAAAGTAATCAAGTTTTGTCTGAAACATTTTTTTAAACCATTGACAGATTGCGCTGAAAGCGAGAAAAATGTAAAATTGGGGAAGAACTCTGATTTATTTACAATTATCCGCGAAGGACTCATCAAATCTATAAATATGTGCACCAATTCTTTCGTTACGCCAAATTAAGCTATTTTTGTACAGTACGTACTGTATCCCACTTTTAACGTTACCCAAGAACAACGACATGGACGCAGTAGAACATGTTCCCATGTGGTGCTTCATTAGTGTAAGTCCCCTTCCTGTTCACATGTTGGGGTGATTCATTAGTGTGACTTCCCTTGCGTCTCACAATTTGGGGTGCTTACTTAATGAAAATATCCCTAAGAAACTGTTCAAAATGTTTCCCATTTGCTTCAGTGCATAAAGTCAATCGTCTGCGAAAGTTGTCCGCAGTTTTGAGCAGCACATCCCGTGGTATGCCTACACACGCTCTTCGAATGCGTTGCTTTCTGGTTGTCGGCTTTCTTTCATAAACAATATTTTTTAAGTAACCCGACAACAACAAATCAGAAGATGTTACGTCTGGTGAACGTGGAGGGCACTGCATTGGACCATCGCGTCCTATCCACCGACCTGGGTACCGTGAATTTAAAACGTGCCGCACATTTTTAGCATAATGGGGAGCTGCTCCGTCCTGTTAGAACCACATTCGTTGCCTAGTTTCTGAATCAACATCTTCCACTAGCTCTTACAAATCATCGTGGAGAAGTTGTAAATAAGATTCCCAGTGACATTTCGGTAAAAAAAAGGTCCTATCAAGCAACCGTTTAAAATTCCACACCAGACTATTAACGACCATTTGTGTTGATTGTCAACGGGTCTGTGCCAGAGTAGGTTGACAGGGGACCAATAATGACAATCACCACAACTTAATTTGCCATTGTTTTTGAATGTAGCTTCATCAGTGAACAGAACGTATCTAAAAAAATCATTGTCATCTCTTACCATCTCCAAGGCCCATTGGCAGAAATGCACACGTATTTGCATATCTTTCGGCGTTTAGAATATTGCTGCGCGGTGTGGGATCCTTACCAGGTGGGACTGACGGAGGACATCGAAAGGGTGAAAAATATGGCAGCTCGTTTTGTATTATCACGTAATAGGGGAGAGAGTGTGACAGATATGATACGCGAATTGTGATGGAAGTCATTACAGCAAAGACGTTTTTCGTCGCGGCGAGATCTTTTTACGAAATTTCAGTCACCAACTTTCTCTTCCGAATGCGAAAATATTTTGTTGAACCCAACCTACATAGGTAGGAATGATCATCAAAATAAAATACGAGAAATCAGAGCTCGAACAGAAAGGTTTAGGTGTTCGTTTTTCCTGCGCGCTGTTAGGGAGTGGAATGGTAGAGGGATAGTATGATTGTGGTTCGATGAACCCTCTGCCAAGCACTTAAATGTGAATTGCAGAGTAGTCATGTAGATGTAGATGTATGCCTGTGTCAGAGTGCTATGATATGCATGACAAATCCTCACAACAGTTGATTTCGGTATTCCAGTTTGTTTCTGAATTGCACGACTACTCATTTCGGGATGACTAGGTGGACGGTGCATGTATCCATTTCGAGCTCATTGAGTGCAATTTAGAATAATTTTTTCACTTGGATGTCGTCTGTTTGGGAAACGATCAGCATACAATTGCACAGCTCCAGCATAATTGTTATGGCATTCACCTAAAATTAACATCATATCAACAATCTCTGTATGAGGATAATGAGCCATGTTACGCTAAAGAAAAATTTACTTTCTTCAGTTGATGTTTACGGTTCACAATCTGAAAGTGAAGTGACGTCTGATCGCATTTCACCGACCTTTATACTGATCCATAATCCGCAGTCTGCCCTCAGTAGTGGCACAGCCGGGTGAGTAATGCAATTGTGAGGTATTCACTAACGAGATTTTAATACCGTTCTGCCTACCTTCATCAAAACTGGCGGGAAGGATAGATTTTGAAAAAAAAAAAAAAAAAAAAAAAAAAAAAAAGAGAGCTTAATTTGGCGAAATGAAATAACTTGTGCACATTTTGTATCGATTTGATGCGTCCTTCTCAGATCATTCTAAATAAATCAGAGTTCTTCACCAATTTTACATTTTTCTCGATTTCGGCGCCATCTGCCAATGGTTTAAAAATGTGTCAGACAAAACTTGATGGTTTTTCATGGAGAATCCGAATCTGCTACAAAATGGGTGTTTCCACTTAAGATTTAAAAGTTGACCCCGCCCCACCCATGGGGGCGGAGGCTGGAGGTCACGTGTAGTATAAATTTGATGTTCCCCTTTGTAAGCTCGTACTTGTCTTACCCACTATTTTTACCCGATGTATAGTTTTCGAGATAATCTCATGCGAAACTTCAGATGGACCACCCTGTATATAGTCATCTGCTTCGATATCTTAAGCTTATATACCATCTGTCAAAATTACATTTTTAATTATGCTACGTTCAAAATGCTACACAGAATTCCTTTCTCCTTTCCCTGAATTTCACTCCAGTCTGCAGACGCGTTTGCTGCTTTGGTATACTCTTCGTACTGGAATTGTTTGTTCCAGTTTCGACCTCCGAATATCCTTTTAATAACACACATGTGGTACGCATACAGGGTGTTACAAAAAGGTACGGCCAAACTTTCAGGAAACATTCTGTAACGGTACGTCACATAAATATTGACATTTTTAGCGGTTGTAAATCGTAGTTTACGTATTTTATGAATATAATTAGTGTGAAAGATATAGTTAATGTTCTGGAAACAACTGATATGCAGCGATAGCATCTTTATTTAATGTTTATGAAAATAAAAAAGGATCGAAAGTGACGCGATTGTACGGCCGAGGAGGAAGGACGTATTTGGTGAGACACACTGTTTTGTTTCGCTATACGAAAGGCAGCCATTGAGCGGTTACACATATTTTATGTAAGTTATTCATATTCATTGCCAAAATAAACTTGTTATTATTATTATTAAATGAATTTCTTTGTAACAGTTGTCACCTCAAATGCTCGCAGTGGCTAATTATTTTTAATAAGCATTTTTTCAGAAATTTGCGCTGCGAGAAGCTCAACTTCCGATGCAGCCTCTGGTCGGCCATTACGGGTCCAAATGTTGATTTATTTTTCAAAGTGTTAACAGTAACTGTAAATGCGAGAGATTTCGTTATAATAACATTTTTAAATTGCTACAGATAATTAATTTACGTTAAAGTTCATGTTTTTAAACTATACAGATTCCATGAGTTCAGTAAATTTTATCTTGGCCGCTCCACGGCAACAATGGAAATTCTCTCAATAAATATAAATTAATAAAATCACATTCAATTCAGTTAACGGCAACTATATTTTAGTCATCAAGTTCAAATTTCTAAAGTTGGTACATGAATAACTGAGGCCCTTCAAGAACCCGTTTCATATTTACAGGGTGTTTCAAAAATGACCGGTATATTTGAAACGGCAATAAAAACTAAACGAGCAGCGATAGAAATACACCGTTTGTTGCAATATGCTTGGGACAACAGTACATTTTCAGGCGGACAAACTTTCGAAATTACAGTAGTTACAATTTTCAACAACAGATGGCGCTGCAACTGATGTGAAAGATATAGAAGACAACGCAGTCTGTGGGTGCGCCATTCTGTACATCGTCTTTCTGCTGTAAGCGTGTGCTGTTCACAACGTGCAAGTGTGCTGTGGACAACATGGTTTATTCCTTAGAACAGAGGATTTTTCTGGTGTTGGAATTCCACCGCCTAGAACACAGTGTTATTGCAACAAGACGAAGTTTTCAACGGAGGTTTAATGTAACCAAAGGACCGAAAAGCGATACAATAAAGGATCTGTTTGAAAAATTTCAACGGACTGGGAACGTGACGGATGAACGTGCTGGAAAGGTAGGGCGACCGCGTACGGCAACCAGACGGCAACGCACAGCTAGTGCAGCAGGTGATCCAACAGCGGCCTCGGGTTTCCGTTCGCCGTGTTGCAGCTGCGGTCCAAATGACGCAAACGTCCACGTATCGTCTCATGCGCCAGAGTTTACACCTCTATCCATACAAAATTCAAACGCGGCAACCCCTCAGCGCCGCTACCATTGCTGCACGAGAGACATTCTCTAACGATATAGTGCACAGGATTGATGACGGCGATATGCATGTGGGCAGCATTTGGTTTACTGACGAAGCTTATTTTTATCTGGACGGCTTCGTCAATAAACAGAACTGGCGAATATGGGGAACTGAAAAGCCCCATGTTGCAGTCCCATCGTTCCTGCATCCTCAAAAAGTACTGGTCTGGGCCGCCATTTCTTCCAAAGGAATCATTGGCCCATTTTTCAGATCCGAAACGATTGCTGCATCACGCTATCTGGACATTCTTCGTGAATTTGTGGTGGTACAAACTGCCTTAGACGACACTGTGAACACCTCGTGGTTTATGCAAGATGGTGCCCGGCCACATCGCACGGCCGACGTCTTTAATTTCCTGCATGAATATTTCGATGATCGTGTGATTGCTTTGGGCTATCCGAAACATACAGGAGGCGGAGTGGATTGGCCTCCCTATTCGCCAGACATGAACCCCTGTGACTTCTTTCTGTGGGGACACTTGAAAGACCAGGTGTACCGCCAGAATCCAGAAACAATTGAACAGCTGAAGCAGTACATCTCATCTGCATGTGAAGCCATTCCGCCAGACACGTTGTCAAAGGTTTCGGGTAATTTCATTCAGAGACTACGCCATATTATTGCTACGCATGGTGTATATGTGGAAACTATCGTACTATAGAGTTTCCCAGACCACAGCGCCATATGTTGTTGACAATTGTAACTACTGTAATTTCGAAAGTTTGTCTGCCTGAAAATGTACTGTTGTCCCAAGCATATTGCAACAAACAGTGTATTTCTATCGCTGCTCGTTTAGTTTGTATTGCCGTTTCAAATACACCGGTCATTTTTGAAACGCCCTGTACTTGTGCTCGTAAATAAAAGTGATAAGAAAAGACAATATCCCTGAGAGAAATAATCATGCTGATAAATTATTCCTTTGAATATAACGGATAACTTATCACAATCGACGTCACAATTCCTCACACACAAAGAAAGAAAATATGTTATGTTGACATGTGTCCGGAAACGCTTACTTTCCATGTTGGAGCTCATTTTATTACTTCTCTTCAAATGACATTAATCATTGAATGGAAGCACACAGCAACAGAACGTCCCAGCGTGACTTCAAACACTTTGTTACAGGAAATGTTCAAAATGTCCTCCGTTAGCGAGGATACATGCATTCACCCTCCGTCGCATAGAATCCCTGATGCGCCGATGCAGTCCTGGAGAATGGCGTATTGTATCACAGCCGTCCACAATACGAGCACGAAGAGTCTCTACATTTGGTACCGGGGTTGCGTAGACCAGAGCTTTCAAATGCCCCCATAAATGAAAGACAAGAGGGTTGAGGTCAGGAGAGCGTGGAGGCCATGGAATTGGTCCGCCTTTATCAATCCATCGGTCACCGAATCTGTTGTTGAGAATCGTACGAGCACTTCGAATGAAATGTGCAGGAGCTCCATCATGCATGAACCACATGTTGTGTCGTACTTGTAAAGGCACATGTTCTAGCAGCACAGGTAGAATATCCCGTATGAAATCATGATAACGTGCTCCATTGAGCGTAGGTGGAAGAACATGGGGCCCAATCAAGACATCACCAACAATGCCTGTCCAAACGTAGAGCAATGAGTCGCATGTCAACACAAGCACCGAAGTCAACATTACCTTCCTTCAATTGGGCCAACTGGCGGTGAATCGAGGAAGTACAGTACGTACTGACGAAACTAAAATGAGCTCTAACATGGAAATTAAGCGTTTCCGGACACATGTCCACATGACATCTTTTCTTTATTTGTGTTTGAGGAATGTTTCCTGAATGTTTAGCCGTACCTTTTTGTAACACCCTGTATATATATACGTCAGATTTACATTTTTAATTATGTTACGCCCAAAACGGAATACAGAAGTCCTACCTCCTTTCCCTGATTTCTCTCTAGTCATCACACACGTTTGCTGCTTTGGTATACTCTTCGTACTGGACTTGTTTGTTCCAGTTTCGACCTTCTAATATCCTTTTTACAATATAGATGTGGTACGTATATGTCTCTGACACAACTATCCGTCTATGAACACACTGATTTAAATTACTGTGCCTTTGCTCTATCTGATCTTCGCGTAGATGGAAGTGAGAGCTGGCGTTCAACAACGAAAGCGAGCGAATACAGCGAATTATAACGTGGCATTAATTTCGAGGATTTATTACTGCTCTCGGTAAACATTTCGGTTTTAATTTTTACGCTAGCACGTTTTGTGTCCGTTCCCGGAACAATCATGCCCGGTATTTAGTAATCGGATAATATTCAAGATGTTGGCACCTCGAAGTTCAAGACTTTTTAGGCTATTCTTTGTGAAATATCTTTTATATACCAGTAAGCCGAACATAAATTTGCTGCACCTTCGTTCTATTTTGTTGTTGTTCTAGACAGCACTTGAAAATGACCTGTAAGGCCGAAATTGGCCAATTTTTCGAGTTTTAATATAGTGAATAAGCAGGAAACGAAGTGGAAACTTCATAATATCGTTAAAAAATATAGTGCTGTGGCCACCATATAAAGAATATAAAGAGTTGGGTACGTACGTTGAGAGCGAAGAGACGACCAGATCCTCTTCCAGAGTTCCAGCAAGCCGGGACTGCGTCACTCCCGACTCGCGCTCCTGCAAGAGAAACAAAGCCATACAGCTCCGTCGCTAAGTTCTTTGTGGTAAAGGATCGGCAAAGCGCAATAGCAGCCATGTGTTGACATATGCGAATCCTAGAGCGACGGTGGTAGAAAGGCACAGGTTGGCTGTAGGATCTATACGTGGGTAGGAATGGTGTTTGATAGACTCATACGTTCTAACGTTTTGCAGGAATCTTCACAGGATTTTTTATATATGGCAACGACGATGGTCACCATTTTAACAGCTGCAATTGTTTACACATTTCTATGCAGCATGGTTCTCATATCTATCTTAAGTAATACTTGAACTAGAAATTTTATTAACTGAAGTTTATCAATTTGACGGAAAAGGTTAACACTGGTGTCCAGAATTAAAGCAACAAACCGAAATTTTACAAGGTTGCGTTTATTTTGCCACAGAAAAGTATAATCAGGTGATAGTAAAGTAGAAACATCAGAAACAAAACGTAAACAACTGCAACATTTAACGGCAGACAGAAATGCTATTCGTTTTCTCCCAACTTAACGGATTTTCACACACGTTCCTACAACAGGTCAATACTCCCAGTATGAGGTGTGACCACCTCTGGCAGCAATACAGGCCTGACAAACGACGAGGCATGCTGTGAATGATGTCATCAGTCTTATGCTGAGGCAACAACGCCCATTCTTCCTGCAACGCTGTTCGCAAGTCTTGAAGAGTGGTTGGTGGATGCTGATGTGATGCAACCTGTGTCCCTAGTGCATTCCAGACGTGCTCTGTGGGGTTCAAATCGGGAAAGCGAGCAGGTCCCGCCATACGTGCAATATCTTCCGTTTCTAAGTAAACATCAATCACGCTTGCTCTATGAGGTCGAGCATTATCGTTCAGCAATACGTAGTCTGGGCCCACAGTATCTCGCAACAACCGCACATATGGTCCGAAAATCTCATCACAATACCTGACAGCAAAAAAACCTTGCCGATTTAGCCTTACAGTTTCATGAAGTGGTGTTCGAGTGGTCAACAGCCAAATAACGGTTCTCTCTTTCTGATGTTACGCTTGACCGGCCCCGCCCTGGTCTTCGGGATACAGTTTCGATCTCTACAAACTGTTGCCACATCCGAAAAACAACAGAACGACTCACGTTAAGCCATTGGGCCACATGAGTTTGCCACTGTTCCGCTTCCATTCTTCCCATGACCCTCCACCGCAGAGAGCCTGGTACGCGTCTTCTCTGTGGGACTACTCGGCAACACTACCCCGTTTGATAGGTGCCCTGACGTCATCAGTGGCGTGGTTCCCCGCTGATCAGAGTGCCACCTTCCGAACAGGACACGATCGTACGGATATCTGCTGACAGTTTGTTTGATTATGTCGTGAATTAGACACAGGACGGGGAGCTAGCGGTTTGTTGCTTTAATTTTGGATACCAGTGTATTCATTGATTTCAAGAAGGCGTTGGATTCAGTAAGCGGGGAAACAGTAGATATATCGCTTACATATTTTGAAGTTAAAAACAAAATTAGCTGACATAATTAAATATCATCATCTGCATACGAACTCTGCAAACCACTATCAAATACAGGGCGTATCATAATTAATAGCATAAACGCATACAGCTGCCGGCCGCGGTGGTCTCGCGGTTCTAGGCCCGCAGTCCGGAACCGTGCGACTGCTACGGTCGCAGGTTCGAATCCTACCTCGGGCATGGATTTGTGTGATGTCCTTAGGTTAGTTAGGTTTAAGTAGTTCTAAGTTCTAGGGGACTGATGACCACAGCAGTTGCGTCCCATGGTGCTCAGAGCCTTTTAAACCATTTGCATACAGCTGAAAGTACACGATACTAGAAGCAAAAAAATCTCAGTAAATATAGGGTCGAAAAGGCATACCTTAAGAGCTACAAGTAATTTTTCATCTTCGTTACTGTGAAATAAATCTCTTATACTGCAAGTTCTTTGCTTCCCATATTTTGGGAAGAGTTAGTATGGACCAAAACAAGAAAAAAGACCAGTAAACATGTGCTTTAAAATGCATTCCTTAAGAGCTATGAGTACTTGTTCATCTTTGCAATTCTTCTAATGATCAAGTTTTCTGGACTTATTTTTCTTACTCTGGTCCGTGCTACCACTTCCCAAAATTTGAAAAGCAAAGAACTTGCTATAGAAGAGATTTGTTTCACAGTACCGAAGATGAAAAATTGCTCGTAACTCTTAAGGTATGCCTTTTCGACCCTATGTTTACTGAGACTTTTTTACTTCTAGTATCCTGTACTTTCAACTGTATGCGTTTACGTCATTAATTATGATACACCATGTATGTTGCAGCACGTGCTTAGTATTGCAAAGTATGTTAGGGTTTCTTCCGGTTCCAGTCTCGTGTGGTTGTCACACCCTATTACGGGTCGCACTAGCGTTTTGTAAGCGGTAACATTTGTACATTGAATGCATTTTGCTACTATCCTGGCAATAATGAAGTCTGCCAACTGCCTTACCTGCGAATGGCATGATCATTCCATTGTGTATCTTTGCAAAAGTTGCACCCAGGCACTCCTATCATTTAACTGTTTCCAGCTGTGACTCACTGGTGATGTAGTCATAGAATATTACTTTAATGCGTTTTTTGAAGAGCACCATTTTACATTTCTGAGCATTTAGAACAAGTTACCAATCCTTACATCACTTTGAAATCTTACCAGCATGAAACTGGATATTTGTGCAGATTTTCTCAAATAGTACTTCATTATAGACAACGCATCAAGTGAAAAAAGTATGAGATTGCTAGTAATTTTGTCTGCCATGTTAGTAACACACAACATAAGAGTCACAACATAAATCCCTGGAGAGCCCAGTCGATGATTCCCCATACAGGATACATGATGCATCCTGCGCACGAAGAAATTGTCAATCCAGTAATAAATTTCGTTTAATATCGCACATAATCACACTTTTGTGTATAAACCCTGATGTGATATAGAGTAAAATGCTATTCCGATGTCAAGAAATACTGCATCCAACTGCCTCAATCGATGGCTTGAAAGGATGTCATGTAAGAAAATTGGATTTCGCATAGTCAATTTCGAAAGACAGTTTGTTTGGCATGTCATTTTATTCGAGATACTCCACTCTATTTGAGGTCTCATTTCGTTCTAGCGTTATAAAACAGATGGATATAATGAGATTGTGCACAATATTTGGGGAGCGCATTTTATATTTTTCTTCTAGAAGGGTGTGACCTTTATTTTTTTTTTTTTTCAGTCACTGTCACAGAGGTCCACGGTGCAGTATGATTCAAATAGGAGCTAAGTCAGCTGCATACCAGGTATAGAATCTGAGAGGGATTCTGTTAGCCCCACAGCCTTAATATTAGAAATTCTGGTTGTTTCTCAGGGACTCTCTCTCTCTCTCTCTCTCTCTCTCTCTCTCTCTCTCTCTCACACACACACACACACACACACACACACACACACACACACACACACACACACACACACACACCATATATACACCAGGTGGTCGAAAAGTCAGTATAAATTTGAAAACTGAATAATTCACGAAATAATGTAGATAGAGAGTAACAAATTGCCACACATACTTAGAATCACATGGGGTTTTATTAGAATTAAAAAAAACATTCAAAGAATCTCCGACAGGTGGAGCTTCATCTGATCAGAATAGCAATAATTAGCATAACAAAGTAAGACAAAGCAAAGATGATGTTCTTTACAGGTAATGCTGAATATGTCCACCATCATTCGTCAACAATAGCTGTATTCGAGGAATAATGTTGTGAACAGCACTGTAAAGCATGTCCGGAGTTATGGTGAGATATTGGTGTCGGATGTTGTCTTTCAGCATCCCTAGAGATGTCGGTCGATCACGATACAGTGGCGACTTCAGGTAACCCCAAAGCCAATAATCGCACGGGCTGAGGTCCGAGGACCTGGGAGGCCAAGCATGACGGAAGTGGCGGCTGAGCACACGATCATCAGCAAATGACGCACGCAAGAGATCTTTCACGCGTCTAGCAATATGGGTTGTAGCGCCATCCTGTATAAACATCGTAAGTTCCAGCAGGTGTTTATCAGCCAGGCTGGGGATGATGCGATTCTGTAACATATCGGCGAGCCTCTCAACCGTCACGGTAGCAGTTTTGCTGTCCAGCGCCATCTGTCGGACATTTTGCTAACTTTTTTTTCTAATAAAACTCCATGTCATTCCAGGTATGTGTGTCAATTTTTACCTCTCTATCTACATTATTCCGTGGATTATTAAATTTTCAAATTTATACTGACTTTTTGATCACTCTATATATACACTGTATGTTTCACGTCGTACACATCAACGACCATCTGCCCGATGGAGCATAAAACGTTATTCATCTGAAAAGCCACCCGTCTCCATACAGCGGAGACATGGGTCTGCTGTGGAAGTCTACAAGTAGCTACGTTCACTGAACGGTCGTTGAGGTCCACGTGGGTGTTCAGTTGCTCAACAGTTGCCCATCTGTCTGCCCGCGCACATCTCCGCGTCGTCGTTCACCCCTCTTATCTATGGCCCGTGGTTCACAACAGTTGTCTCGGCGCTGGTCTTAGACATCGCCGATTTTTCATGTCCCGTACACTTTAAGCACGGCGCACGCGAACAATTTACAGACTTCGCCATTTAGGAAATGCTTACACCATTGCACCGAAAGCCAAAGATCAAGCCCTTTTAGACGCTGATCAATCACTGTGTTTCCCCATTGCGACAACGACAGCACTGTTTTCCTGCATCCCCTGACATGCTTTATGTGTCCTCCACTGCTAGTGCTGCCATGCTGCCACCTGCCGTCTTTCAGTGGTTACTGCACGTCCACGTCGAACATAGGAGGTGGTCACATTAATGTGACTGGAACGTGTATATTGTTCGCTGTTAGTGAATGCAATATCTGGAGATGCTTTGAAAGTTCTTGAACTAAAAGAAGTAAGATCACCCTGCTTATCGTTGGTTAACAAAGTGTTTATTAAACAGAGTATCACATCAACACCTGTCCTAATTACAGAGCAGGTAACTAATTCTAACAATAGAAGCACATGCATTTTAGGCAATGAGCGTTTCAGAACTAAACTATAAGTTCAGAACCAGAAGACAGCACTACTTTCGAATCATGAATGGCACAACCAGCCCTTAGCTCATAATTTACAAGACGCTGGAAAACAACGTCTTCAGAAATACACTCCTGGAAATTGAAATAAGAACACCGTGAATTCATTGTCCCAGGAAGGGGAAACTTTATTGACACATTCCTGGGGTCAGATACATCACATGATCACACTGACAGAACCACAGGCACAGGCAACAGAGCATGCACAATGTCGGCACTAGTACAGTGTATATCCACCTTTCGCAGCAATGCAGGCTGCTATTCTCCCATGGAGACGATCGTAGAGATGCTGGATGTAGTCCTGTGGAACGGCTTGCCATGCCATTTCCACCTGGCGCCTCAGTTGGACCAGCGTTCGTGCTGGACGTGCAGACCGCGTGAGACGACGCTTCATCCAGTCCCAAAGATGCTCAATGGGGGACAGATCCGGAGATCTTGCTGGCCAGGGTAGTTGACTTACACCTTCTAGAGCACGTTGGGTGGCACGGGATACATGCGGACGTGCATTGTCCTGTTGGAACAGCAAGTTCCCTTGCCGGTCTAGGAATGGTAGAACGATGGGTTCGATGACGGTTTGTATGTACCGTTCACTATTCAGTGTCCCCTCGACGATCACCAGAGGTGTACGGTCAGTGTAGGAGATCGCTCCCCACACCATGATGCCGGGTGTTGGCCCTGTGTGCCTCGGTCGTATGCAGTCCTGATTGTGGCGCTCACCTGCACGGCGCCAAACACGCATACGACCATCATTGGCACCAAGGCAGAAGCGACTCTCATCGCTGAAGGCGACACGTCTCCATTCGTCCCCCCATTCACGCCTGTCGCGACACCACTGGAGGCGCGCTGCACGATGTTGGGGCGTGAGCGGAAGACGGCCTAACGGTGTGCGGGACCGTAGCCCAGCTTCATGGAGACGGTTGCGAATGGTCCTCGCCGATACCCCAGGAGCAACAGTGTCCCTAATTTGCTGGAAAGTGGCGGTGCGGTCCCCTACGGTCTTGGCGTGCATCCGTGCGTCGCTGCGGTCCGGTCCCAGGTCGACGGGCACGTGGACCTTCCGCCGACCACTGGCGACAACATCGATGTACTGTGGAGACTTCACGCCCCACGTGTTGAGCAATTCGGCGGTACGTCCACCCGGCCTCCCGCATGCCCACTATACGCCCTCGCTCAAAGTCCGTCAACTGCACATACGGTTCACGTCCACGCTGTCGCGGCATGCTACCAGTGTTAAAGACTGCGATGGAACTCCGTATGCCACGGCAAACTGGCTGACACTGACGGCGGCGGTGCACAAATGCTGCGCAGCTAGCGCCATTCGACGGCCAACACCGCGGTTCCTGGTGTGTCCGCTGTGCCGTGCGTGTGATCATTGCTTGTACAGCCCTCTCGCAGTGTCCGGAGCAAGTATGGTGGGTCTGACACACCGGTGTGAATGTGTTCTTTTTTCCATTTCCAGGAGTGTATTCAAACGTCTATCGAGTCTCTGCAAGAACTCTACGACTACTGCCCGAGGCCCAGAGATCCCAGAGATACTTCTCAATTCTAAAGTGAATCAAGGCAGTTTTAAAAAGCGAAATCTTCGAGAGTAGGTTGAGTGCACTAGTAATGCTCTCCGTAGATGAAGACAATAATTCAAAGCACACGTAACTTCAATGCTACTGTTTTGCTTAAAAGAAAGACAGAAGCACGTATTGTGTGTGCGAGAACTGATTTCAGGTATGATCCTCTGTCGTGAACGGATGATATTGATGTTATTGTACAGAGGGTGACTGTTGTGTACATAGTTCCGCGTAGTCAGCGCGTACACAACTTTCCCACTAGAGCGCGCCCCGCTAAGCACAACAGCGCAGTCGCAGCGCTCGTCCATCTCCGCACTACGAGATGGCGCTGCCTTAGAGACGGACCAAATTATGCTTCCGTCGATCTGCGTATTAATATGTAAAGCAGCCAATGAGATAGCTGCTAACGTAGAACCTTTTCTCCTCGCACATCACACTCGCGCAGTGATACCTGAACGCGCGAGGTATCATAACGAGTGTACAGACCTCCGATTAGGCAGTCTGCATTAGTCTGCACCAGTATGCATTTGTCTGCACCAGTCTGTACCAGTCTGCATTAGTCAGTACCAGTCTATAGTCAAGTTTCAGTCTGCGCCTAACAAGATTACCACATTCCTGTACCTAGCCATGATGATAAATGTATAGACACTTTGTCAAGTATCAGAGATATGTGAGAATAAGTTTAACGTACCAAGACCAAAGGAACTTCAGATTGTCAGTTTTAAATAGCATCCAGAATCCAGTTAAGTAATGTTTATGCATTTTATTATTTCAATAAATGTGTGTGAAAATTAATCAAATTCTGTTTAAAGTTGGTCGCCGTCAATCTGCCACTCTAAGCGTGCAAGTGGCATTTCTATCGTCTGACCTAACGGCAGAAGTTAAACACGCCACGATAAGACCATGAGACATATTGCTGACACTCGCCTAGTTCGTTAGAGCGTCAAGTCAAATAATCTGACGGTGTGTGTACCGAAGGTCTTACGGTATGCACACCACAGTGACTCATGAGGAAAGGTACGTGTTTTGATGGGTGATGACATTGTTGATTCTGAACAAAAACCTTGATGCGGACGTTTTCCCTGTTCCGAATGGTTTCCGAGATAAAACACTTTTAATGTACATTTCTGTTTATTTTCTGTATTATTCATTGTCATTGATTACAACGTACCACAGTAGTATAGAGAAAGTTGAGACGAACATTTTGTGATAGGACGCTTGTAGTCTGTCAAGTCGGAAAACTTCCTCAAACTGGCCTTCAAAAAAGTACCTAAGCAAAAGCGCACGCGCATCGCGCGAGATATTCAATATTCTCGTGATCTCTCCGCGCAAAAGTTGGTCCTAGACAAAAAACAAATGGGGCATTTATTGTAGCAAATTTAATTTACTTTATTTGCGTACTGAGACACGTTTTCGGTGGAGTGTGTGGTTTTCGAGTTACTAAAGAGAAACATACAAAAGTGTTATTAAACGTGTTCTGTCTCGGAAACATGTACCTTTCCTCCTGACTCACCCTGTGTTATTTATAACTGTATTTTGTAATAAAATTATATGTATTTTACATAAAGTCTGTTATGGTTTATACGCATGGGTGATTTTGAATCCTCAAGTGAACAGCCAGCTGTTTCAGCCCTGAACCGCTACAGGGAGGGGGAATTGGGTGAATGTGGGAAAGAGAAACCTGACGGAATCAATGAAAGAGGTCAGGTGACATTTGGTAGCTAAGGAAAAGAGAGAGAGAGAGAGAGAGAGAGAGAGAGAGAGAGAGAGAGAGAGAGAGAGAAGTGGGTGAGAATGGGTGAGAAGTGGGGTGGTGGTGAGGGGGTGGTGGGGAGAGAGACGGTAGCGGCAACTAGATCCCAGGGGCCTGAGAGCGACACATTCCTTGGCCAAGAAGCTGAAATCTAATTAGCGGAAGTGCTGTCTGACACTATTATATAAATGCCTGGTGCTCTACTCAAGAGCGGCTCCGCCTGTGGGAAGTACGAGAGGCTCGATGCGTGCCACAGGGGAGTTGATGCCTCTCCACTTAATTTGAAACTCTATGGTCACCATGGAAGGGGAAGCGGCAACTCCGTAATGAAAGTGCCTCTTAAAAATAACATTTTTATTTGCCATTTTCACTTTCAATGGAACTCGGAAGAGTGCAGTCGCAAACATCGGGTTCTCTAGAGGCCTCACCTTTTACAGTCGAAAATAATCCTTCGAAGCAACCCCACTTTAATCAAGATTAATACTGTAACAGCCATCACTATTAACGTCAGAATTATTCCTTGTAAAATATGTGGTATAGCTACAGCTTCATTTTAAAGATCATTGAAATGAACCAATTGTCACGCTAATCCAGATGTTTAGTGTCCTGTGTATCACTGGTATACCTACATCTGCTCTGAGATATTAGGGTGGCCAATAGATTTAGCTGGAACGCGCATCGAACTCGCTCGTTCTCGTAGCGTTTTCAGGTAATGGGCCAGCGAGAAACTAGTGGATCGCTCGAATATAGGAGCTGATGAACGAGGCGACTCGGTCATACTACTAGCGGAAGAGGATACGATAAAGCGTGATAATGAATAACATTCAGTGGAAACTGCACACGCGATAAACGTTTCGATCTTTGTACTTTCTTGCCCTCCAGCTTACATACATCTCAATACCAAAAAATAACCGCACTTTTCGTTCGTTGAGCTTGTACTTAGAAGCAAAATTTTTGTCCGCAGTAATCATACATAATATTTATGAAGCTATTTCATGACCCTTCCGTGGAAGAAATTATGGTCATTACGATGTGAAATACGAATAATGCTTTGCGTCCCTCTCTCTCTCTCTCTCTCTCTCTCTCTCTCTCCCTCTCGCAGTGAGCGTAACCCACAGAACTAAGACTGCCCCTCTCAGTCACGGTCTGAGATTAAAAACGTTATACACAAAAATTCTTTCTGTAGAATACAGATCCCTGTTTTGTTCCCTTACCACTTCAAAATAGTGAAGCACCTTTAGAAATTAAGGAACAAGCAGAGACGAAAATATTGTGCTGATTATTCCCATTATGGTTCTAAGCTGTAACCTGGTGGACAGTTTGGTAAGTAAGAAATGTTATTCAAATTTTTCAGTGCAGTTTTCCTAAAATATGTTATCGAGATTTATTGAACATTCCATATACTGTTTTTTTTTCCTAATGTTACATCTACCGATGTTGCAGATCCTTCGTCTGTGACTGATATTTTTGGCTTTTTGAGTGTGAGACAACTTAAACAACATTATGAGCGAAAGAAGTGCACCATTTTCTATAATTTTAGTGCGTCAGTTGTGAGACTGTGGTGGAGCTTTTAAGCATACCCCTGTGAGGCTATCGCCGGCCGGAGTGGGCGACAGGTTCTAGGCGCCACAGTCTGGAATCACGGGACCGCTACGGTTGCAGGTTCGAATCCTGCCTCGGGCATGGATGTGTATGATGTCACATAGTGCTCAGAGCCATTTGTACCATTTGAGCCTGTGAGGCTATCAAGGTCTGAACGCGGTGATCTATACACTGAATAACGACATCATGTGGAATATTAAGGCAAAGTCGCGCAGTGGATATTGTGGAACATGTGAACTTCAACAGAGATTCCAAATTAAACATGAAAAATGGGTACCATAGCCTACATAGAAGCAATGAGGAAGCGTTTCATCAAATATATTGTGACATGAAGATTTATTTACTAGTAATAGGCTTGTACCCGACTGCACAACGTTTAAAATGGGTTATTGAACGTGTATGGCCGGCGGGAGTGGCCGAGCGGTTCTAGGCGCTACAGTCAGGAACCGCGAGACCGCAACGGTCGCTGGTTGGAATCCTGGCTCGGGCATGGATGTGTGAGATGTCCTTAGGTTAGTTAGGTTTAAGTAGTTCTAAGTTCTAGGGGAGTTATGACCACAGCAGTTGAGTCCCATAGTGCTCAGAGCCATTTGAGCCATTTTTGAACGTGTATGATAATACCCTGGACAGTGGGCTGGAATTGGAAAGGGAATTCTGATGATGTCGAACAGTTTGCTACTTTCGAGTAACCGCCTATAGTTGCTGAATTTGTTAATAGATTAAAGGAAATACGAAAAAAGTACATATAAGAACCAATACGCTTTCCTAAGCGCATGTTGAATTCAAATAGCTGACTGTATGAATTAATTCAAGAAAGCAAGACCCCCAATTTCAAAGCAAATAACTTCACGTCCGCTTCGTCACGTCGTGTGAAAATGCCGCACAAATGCCATCGCTCTGAAACTCAGATGCAGAGAATGGCTGCAACGGAAGCTGGAAGTTATAAATTCAGCCCGACCATCTGTCACCGGCTCTGAGACACCGCGTCTCACCATGTTCCCAGCTGGAAACACAGAAGCAGTCTGATTGTTCCCTCTTTGGAGTTCTAGGACGACGTTTTTCCTCTCTAGAGCTGTAAGACCAAATGTTTATATCCTCTTCTACTTAAAATTTTACTGCTGCTGCTAACACCGGATTCTCGTTAGTAAATCGCTGTAAACATTCTACGTTCCAACCCATGAAAAAGTCCCTCTTCTTAAAGAAACTGTTGTGATTACCCAGTAATAAAGATTTTACTCTTAGAGTGGTTCAGAACACACACATTCTGTTCCACTATTATTCTAGTTTCACACTTATGCCGATGACAGCGACTGCACGTAGACACTCGCGAGTTTTCCTCCCTGCAACAAAAATAATTTATATGGGCCCATCCTGGGCTAACTTAAGAAACTTATGCATCATTTACTGCTGCCCTTCTTTGAGTTCAGATTTATTTCTCTCGTTCAGTGTGTGTAATGTTTTTCTACCTTCTGTCGAGTCCCTGTCTTTTTAGGAAGTGTTCACTGCAGCTCACAGAGCCAATTTACAACAGGTCGATCTACTCCCTCCTCCTGTGGCTGGTATTGGGGCGCCTTGGTCCTTCCAAAGAGCCGCCGTCGCTCAGTGGATACCTGCCAGCGACTTTGATTTTTGCGAAAGACCCATTTGCGATTTCACCCTTATAACCCTTGCGTTCTCACAGTCAGGCAGCGGAAAAATTATGAATATATTTCACCACCACATAGAAGTGAAATAAAGAAGTACTAATTACATTCACAATGATTATTGTTCCTTTCAGTTACTTGCATGCTTTAATTCTTCGCTTATAATTTGAATTGATTTTATTGTCTAACTTGAATAGTGGGTTATTAAACAAGTTACGGCGCTGATTTGTAAAAACTGTCCCTAACATAATTTTCAGAAACTGTAAGAGATGTGAAAATCAAATTAAGCATAAAACTTTTTCTAACTGATACCGGAGATGGTACAGCAACCAGTAATATACGAGGCAGAAATAAACAGTCTTCGTTTGTTGTAACAGTTACCTATTCACCGATGATGCATTTTATCTGATGCACTGATATTCAGATTGGCTACTATGAGTATTATATGGTGTCAGGCACATTGGATACTGAGCATACAAAATGTCCCAGCAAAAAACTGGCCTTTTCAAATATTCAGAAACATTGCGCGCTGTCCTTGTTGAGATATGTAACGTAGTCCACTGAATACAAAACAGGGTCAGACCTAAACAGATCTGTCACCATCTAAATATGTTAGAGGTGCAGTTGCTCATATTCGAGGTACAGAAACAGAACTAGGCCCAGTATTAGATGCTGGAATCTATGCACAAAGTAACTGAGGAAGTTCGATGCAAGTGCTTCTCTGAGCTGTAGACGTTGGCTCAGGAGAGGAAATCACAAAACTGACGATTATCCACCCAGCCGCCCCCCCCCCCCTCCCCACTCCCTTACAGTAAGGAAACAAATTTCTTTGGTCCAGACGTCACTAATTCAGCCAGTTTCCTAAACATGAAACTCGATAACAGCTTATATCACAGATTATCCCGTCAGATAAGCGTCACGTTTCCTCGTATTTGGATACACACACACACACACACACACACACACAGTATATGCATTATAATTTTAAATATGAGATTAAAAGAAATTTTTACCCATTTATCAGTATTTTCCCAGTGACTAAGAAGTTGTTTATGTGTTTATGTGTAACCACATAATTAGACGCTAAAAACTGTAAGTAGGCTGTTTATGTGTTTGTATGTTGGCCGCGCTATGTAGCGCTGTGCATTAATAACTGACAGCGCTGTGCGCACTCTGTTAAGAGACTCTGTGGCTGGTCGGACTAGCAGTTGGAGGTGAACAGCCAGCAGTGATGCAAGTTGGGAGTGAGTAGTCAGCAGTGATAGAGGTTAGAGGCTGTTAATTAGCAGTGTTGGAGGTTTTCAGTATTAGCGCGAGCGGACGGTCTGAATGTATATCCGTCATGGGGATTTATTACTGATGATTATATATATTTTTGAACTGAGTGTCGCATGATTAAGTACATTGTTAGCCCTGCAACAAAATCTTTCCTTTGGTAACCACCTGCCTGGTAGTAGTTAAAGCCTTCAGTAGTTAGAATCTCTTATTTAGCTGCATTGCTGTAGTTCGTGGAATGAAGATTTTCTATGAGGTAAGTGGCGTATGATACGTGTGGTTTATTGTTAGGATTTCTTCTTATTTAGGACCATTCTTTTGTATTAAGTATTTGAAGTCAGCTTACCATTTTTGAACAGTCAGATTGCGTTGCGCTAGAATATTGTGGGTCAGTGTTGAAATGATAATAAGTTAGACAAATTGGGCTCAGTACCTTAAGTTTCACTCAGCAGTTTCAGAATTAAATAACGCAGAAGCTTCTCTGTTATTTCAATTTAAGTAAAAAAATTTATTAATAAGTTTCAAAACGTCTGTAGAGTAGTCAATAATAATTATTGTCCACATTTAACTAGTGTCGCGGAGGGCAGCCGATCATAATGATGTTACGAGGGGCTTTCAATAAGTAACGCAACAGATTTTTCTTTCTCGTTCAGTTTCGTTTGAAAAAAAAAAAATTCTGGATTCTTTGTGAGCCATTGTGAAATATTTTCACATCAGCACCTTTAGTTTAATCATGTTCCTATGGGTATCGGCGCTAAACGTAGCCATCATAAATGGCTTCTATAACGGGGGTTCGTTCCAAAACACGGAGCTGTCACTCAGTTTCTTTCTTTTGGAGGATAACCAGAACATAGCATTTATTCACGGGCGCTAGCAGAATGTCTACCGAGACCTGGCAGTGAACAAAAGCAAGGTGATTCGTTGGGCGAGGCGTCTGTCATCACTTCAACAAGGTCACGCAAACCTATCCGATCTCCCGCGTACTGGTTGCCCGCACACAGCTGACTCCTGCAGTGCTGGGACATGCGGACACACCCCTACGAAGAAAAAGTCGTATCCTTAGCAGGTAAAGCCATGACTACGGTGTTCTGGTACTCTGAAGGATTTATTCTGTTGGATGCCCTCCCTCATGGTGCAACAATCAACTCTGAAGTGCTTTGCGCTACACTCAGTCTGTCACTACAAAAATGCAAATGAACTTCTCCTTGCCCATGACAACGCAACATACAGAAGTCTGCACACCCAACAGGAGCTCACAAATCTTCACTGGAGTGTTCTTCCTCATCTACCCTACAGCCCGGATCTCGTTCATTCCCACTTCCATCTGTTTGGCCCAATGGCTGATACACTCCGCGGGAAGCAGTACGTGGATGATAGGTGCGTTATTAACGCAGCACGACGTTGGCTCTCACGTCGACCAGTAGAATGGTACCATGCGGGCACATAGGCCTTCCCATTAAGGTGGCGGAATTCTGTCACACTGAACGGAGATAATGGTGGAAAATGGTAGTTTGTAGCCAAGAGAGTGGGGAATAATATGATCTGTTGGAATCCTGAATAAAACCAACCTGCTTTCAGGAAAAAAGGTGTTTCATTACTTACTGAACTCCACAAATAGTTTCCTCTACGCCGCGTTGGCACAAGCGTGACTGAGTCCATGTGCTGTCCGTGTTCTGTGCTTGAAGCAGAGGCGAAACACTGTCGTAAGAAACCACATGTGGTACAGGCCAAAGACATGCCACGGCCGTGAGGGAATATTCGGAACTACTTTCCTTGTATGAGCATGAAACACGCAGTTCGCTCCTCCAGTTTACTGGTACACATGCTGGAATATGCCTACGTGACAAGACTCCTTCCCCTTGGTTCTTGTCTGCGATATGTTACTCTCACTAACAAACCCCCCTGCTGCGGCTGCTGTGGAATGTCGCTCCGCAGAACACCGCCTGCTTTCAGCCACCGCGGCGTTGGTAGACGGGCCGGGGGGAGGGGGGGGGGGGGGAGGGGTAGGGGGCTGCGGTAGCACGAAACTCCTAATCACTGGCTCAGTCTGTCGACAAACACTCGATCTGCGCCAACACAGTCCACAAAGAAAAATGTCAGCGGTGGTCTCGCAGCGCCATGAAGGGATTTAACAAATGGAAAAAAAAAACGGCGCCACTGTAAACACGCTCATCCTATATCACTAATGGCGACATTGTCTGTGTTTATGCAGTTACTGCATAAGGACAGACACTGTTCCCATTAATGATGTAATCACGCCTGGTAGGGCTAAAATGACGAATAACAAGTATCATTTGTGTTGTTAAGCTTAATTTCACGAATATGCAAGCATGTGGATTGTGACTTCGTGACGTGTGGAGGTGCTTGGATAACCGAAGTGGTTAAGGCGACCTTTCATGACAAGCAGGAAATTCGGGTTCCAGTTCCGGCACGGCACAAATTTTCATTTGACGCCAAGTAGTTGACATTAGTACACATTCACAATTGTGAATCATTTCATGATACTCTCGTGCTACTCAATACATCCTTCCACTTTGCTTAGATTAACCGTCGGTCGGCCACACACACACACACACACACACACACACACACATGTTGGAGTCAGATATAGTGGGAAAAAGTGGCACCAGCTGTAAGATTTCTCATCATGTCAGTATAGCGCACAGTGGCCCAGAATACTGAGTACCTGTTCAAAACTAAAAAGTCAGCCAAAACATGGCCAAAAATGAGTATAATGGGGTTTCTGTCCATTCTCAAAACGATTTTTAAATCCAAATAGAAAAATTCAAATGGTGGATCAAAGTGGTTCAAATGGCTCTGAGCACTATGGGACTTAACATCTGAGGTCATCAGTCCCCTAGAACTCAGAACTACATAAACCTAACTAACCTAAGGACGGCACACACATCAATGCTCGAGGCAGGATTTGAACCTGCAACGGTAGCGGTCGCGCGGTTCCAGACTGAAGCGCCTAGAACCGCTAGGCCACTCCGGCCAGCAATGGTGGATCCAGTATGGTGGAAAGAAACTGAAAAAATTAATGAAGTGGGAAAAAAATGTTTTCGGCGTATATATATAATTTTACTTATTATAAATCTGTCTCTGTTACTGTCTTTATTACAGAAAATACATATTAGTAACACAAAAATTTAAAGTTTTAATAGCCGCCTTAAGTTTGTTCATCTTGTGATTCTTGTTGATCATCTTCATTCTCTTCTTCATCTTCGACGCTTGTATCCTCTTACTTATACCCTCCATCATCCTAATAAACTGGTTCCTCGTAATCCTCTACAACAGATGCATAGGGTCAAAAGCTTCAGACAACAAAGTTTTCACTCTCCTCAGAGATGGCTTCCGAAATGAAGAAATATAGGGATTGGTTGTTGCCAGAAGTGTCCGTAACACATCCTTCAAATTTCTCACATGAAGAGACTTTCAGGCAAAGCTTAAGCTATATTGTCTTATTAACTTCTTGGTAGATTACTGCCCTCCTCACATGAAGAGACTTTCAGGCAAAGCTTAAGCAATATTGTCTTATTAACTTGTTGGTAGATTACTGCCCTCCTTCCGAAAGCTGACCGACTGGTAAAATTGGCGTATTTACCTTTTCATTTTGTAATAGCTTGCCAGCAGTGTTACAGAAATAACAACTGTATGAGTATGTGTGAATGTGTGTTTTATTCGTATCTGAGTAGAAGTTTCAACTCTCAGCGTAAATAACTTCATTTTGGATATGTCACTTAAAATTGGCTCAAAGTCGGAGTTAAGACTAGTAGCTGGACTGTAAGACTGATTCGCAAGGTAATACTATATAATTAAGGAATGAAATAAAGGGCAGACTGTCGTGGAAACTAAAACGTGTCTTTTTTCCCTTGCGTTTTACAGTTTCTTTGTTTTGCATTCCGGTAAGAAGTTTATGAGCAAAAAACAGTTTTAAATTCATGATTAAATAATGAAGTATGTGTTCGTAATTAAGTTAACACCTTCTGGATTGGCCCCCATTTAAAAAAGTTTCGGTCTGATTTTGATGAACAAAAATATTTCAGACGAATGACGAGGCAGTTTTCCATCTCGGATAACTCGGCACGCGGCTCACAAATGAAGCCACGTTGGACCTGAAATTTAATCCTCTTCTAAGGCTGGGCCAACATTACTCTAGCCGGCGTATTAAACTAAACTTCTTAACACCGAACATTTGTTTTTATTTCTGGCCACGTTTTCACCAGTCCGGTCCACTGTGCAGCGTTATCAACACAAAATCAAATTGAGGGACTGCAAGAAGAGGTCTCATGATGAATGTGCAAGTATAAATTCGGAAAAACTGCGTAATGTACGTATTATCGCACGAAAGAAACATATAAAGTAAACGCCCACAGCAGTAGTAGAGGTTTATATACCGAGTAGCTCCACAGATGAGGAAGATACTGATTGTGTGTCTACAGCACTTTGAAGTTTGTACATGTGAACTACAGCTAGATAATGTAGTGTTTATATTACCAACAGTGTACAGGTCCCCATTAGGAGGTTGGGAGCTATTAATAAAGAAGCCTGACTCCCCACTATGCTGTCTGTCAGACATAATGATGTTATTAATCTGTGGTGATTTCAATGTAAAGTTTCTAAGCAGTGCTGATATGAAAAGTGAACTACAAGTGTTATTAATGACATATATCTTAGAATCAGTGATCAACTTCCCTAAACGTATATCTCAAGTCAGTGGCACTCTAATAGATAATGTATTTGTACAGCAAGAGGAGGTGATAAATGAATTATCAGATCATTATGCACAACTCATTAACTATCAAAACCTAGCAGGATGTACAGTTCAGAAACCATTAAGTAAAAGTGTAAGACTGCTCAACCCAGTATCTACAGAGCACTTCAGACAAAGTGTAAGAAATGTTAATTGGAAAGTTGTATATAATGAGCCAAATACTAATGATGAATGCAACATATTTCTTGGTAAATTTATCTCTCTTTTTGAACGTTGTTGCCTCCAAAAAATTGCTTAATGTAACATCAAACAGTTTCAAAAAATTGCTTAATGTAACATCAAACAGTTTTCAAAGAAACCTTGGGTTATTACAGGTATTAAAGTGTATTCAGAGATAAAATGAAAAATGTATGAGACAGCAAGAAGACCCAGAAGTAATTTTACAGTATAAAAATTATTATAACACACTGAGAAACGTTGCCAAAAAATCAAAGAATATGTATATTAGAGATGAAATTAACAACCCAGAAAATAAAATAAAATCATTATGGAATGTTGTCAGAAGAGCGTCTGGAAAAGTAACCATTGGGGTGGGTAAGTATTACTATTAATGAGAATGATACCATCCTAATCAACAGTAGATAGGTAGCTAATGTATTTAACAACCATTTCTTAAGTGTACGTGAAAGAATTGGTGGGAATATGTCAAAAGAAAAAGCCAAGCAGTACATGGAAGAGGCAGTTTTGAGAAATCCTTGTCGGATTAATTTTCATCTAGCAATCTGTTGTGAAATAAGGAAAATCATTAAAGGCTTGAAAAATAAATGTTCTGTTGGAGTAGACGACGCCTTTAACAAGATATTGAAACAATGTGGAGCAGCTGCATCTGATGCTCTGAGTCACATCTGTAACGCATCACTAACTCAAGACATTTTCTCAGACAGGTTAAAATATGCCATTGGCAAGCCTCTCTACAAAAAAGGTTACTCGAGAGTGGTTAGCTATCTCAACAGTAATGGGATACTTAATGAATCACAGTCTGGATTTCAAAAACGCTGTTCTACTGAAACAGCAATATACAATTTCACTGCCCACATAATAAAGCCTTTAAATAGTAAAATGTCGCCAGTAGGAATTTTCTGTTACATATCCAAAGAATTTGACTGTGTGAACCATGACATTATGTTACAGAAATTACAATTCTACGATATAAATGGAACAGCATACGAGTGGTTTACGTCATATCTACAGAACAGGAAGCAAAAAGTTTCTTTATATGGATTAAGTGATTTAAGGAAGTTTCACACTTCATCTAACTGGGGTGAAATTACATTAGCTGTTCCATAGGGTTCGATCATGGGTCCCCTTCTGTTCTTGATATATGGAAATGACCTCCCTTTTTATCTGAAAAAAAAAATGTTAAACTGACAGTGTTTGCTGATGATACAAGCATCATTGTTAACCCAGTAAAAGAAAGTCCAATATGAAATGATACAAATAATGTCTCTGGAAATGTTATTGATTGGTTTCCTACGATTGAGATTACTATGAACTTTGCAAAATCATAGTACATCCAATTTTCTACTGCAAGGAGTGCAGTTTCTTCAATAAATATAACACGTAACAGAAGTCAGAAGCCAGGGTAGAGCAAACTAAGTTTTTGGGTGTAAATATAGATGAGAATCTTAATTGGAAAATTCATATTTTGAATCTCCTACAGCGATCAGGTTCAGCTACTTTTGGAATCTGAATAATTGCTGATTTTGAGGACATAGAAATTAGCAAGCTAACATACTTTGCACACTTTCACTCACTGATGTCATACAGAATAATATTTTGCAGGTAACTCAACACTTAGGCAAAAAGTCTTCACTGCCCTAAAGAAAGTGGTTAGAACAATGTGTGAGGCTCATAGTCGCATATCTTGAAGGCATCTGTTTAAAGGATTAGAAATTCTTACAACAACATCACAGAAAATTTATTTAGTAATGAAGTTTGTTCTCAGCAACATGAATTAGTTTAAAAACAACAGTGACATTCATGATTATAATACCAGAAGTAAGAAAGACTTACACTATCCTCTTCTTAACCTAGCTTAGGCACAGAAAGGGGTAAATATGCCGCTGTAAAACTTTTCAATAAGTTACCAGATGAAATAAAATGTCTAACAGACAGCAGTAATAATTTTAAAAATAAGTTGAAATCAAACCTCCTTGACAATTATTTCTATATCAGAGTCGAATTCTTGAATAGGAATAGATAAATCTATAGGTATAATATATGCATTTTGTGCTATTTAAGGGAATGGGGTGGGTAACAAAAATTTAAAATTTTTTTAAACCCTTGACTCATGTGTACATTTCTTATTGTACTTGATACGTTCCACATCATTATTGTTGCCGTGAGATTGATCAATGGCTCATGAAACTAACTAAAGAAGGTATGATTAAATACACTACTGGCCATTAAAATTGCTACACCAAGAAGAAATGGACATGATAAACGGGTATTCATTGGACAAATATATTATACTAGAACCGATATGTTATTACATTTTCACGCAGTTTGGGTGCATAGATCAGGAGAAATCAGTACCCAGAACAACCACCTCTGGCCGTAATAATGGCCTTGATACGCCTGGACATTGAGTCAAACAGAGCTTGGATGGCGTGTACAGGTACAGCTGCCCATGCAGCTTCAACACGATACCACAGTTCATCAAGAGTACTGACTGGCGTATTGTGACGAGCCAGTTGCTTGGCCACCATTAACCAGACATTTTCAATTGGTGAGAGATCTGGAGAAAATGCTGGCCAGGGCAGCAGTCGAACATTTTCTGTATCCAGAAACGCCCGTGCAGGACCTGCAACATGCGGTCGTACATTATCCTGCTGAAATGTAGGGTTTCGCAGGGATCGAATGAGGGTAGAGCCACGGGTCGTAACACATCAGAAATGTAACGTCCACTGTTCAAAGTGCCGTCAATGCGAACAAGAGGTGACCGAGACGTGTAACCAATGGCACCCCACACCATCACGCCGGGTGATACGCCAGTATGGCGATGACCAATACACGCTTCCAATGTGCGTTCACCACGATGTCGCCAAACAGGGATGCCACCATCATGATGCTGTAAACAGAACCTGGATTCATCCGAAAAAATGTCGTATTGCCATTCGTGCACCCAGGTTCGTCGTTGAGTAGACCATGGCAGGCGCTCCTATCTGTGATGCAGCGTCAAGGGTAACCGCAGCCATGGTCTCCGAGCGGATAGTCCATGCTGCTGCAAATGTCGTCGAACTGTTCGTGCTGATGGTTGTTGTCTTGCAAACGTTCCCATCTGCTGACTCAGGGAACGAGACGTGGCTGCACGATTCGTTACAGCCATGCGGATAAGATGACTGTCATCTCGACTGCTAGTGATACGAGGCCGTTGGCATCCAGTACGGCGTTCCGTATTACCCTCCTGAACCCACCGATTCCATATTGTGCTAATAGTCATTGGATCTCGACCAACGCGAGCAGCAATGTCGCGATACGATAAACCGCGATCGGGATAGGCAACAATCCGACCTTTATCAAAGTCGGAAAGGTGATGGTACGCATTTCTCTTCCTTACACGAGGCATCACAACAACGTTTCACCAGGCAACACCGGTCAACTGCTGTTTGTGTATGAGAAATTGGTTGGAAACTGTCGTCATGTCAGCACGTTGTAGGTGTCGCCACCGGCACCAACCTTGTGTGAATGCTCTGAAAAGCTAATCATTTGCATATCACAGAATCTTCTGCCTGTCGGTTAAATTTCGCGTCTGTAGCAAGTCATCTTCGTGGTGTAGCAATTTTAATGGCCAGTAGTGTAAAAGGAATTATTCATACAGTTAAGGGGTGTGAAAATTTAATAGGAATTATGCAATTTGTTAACAGTTATGACAATTTAATAGTGATGGGGCACAGGAAGCCGATAGTGAGAAAAGTACGACAAGGAAAGTAGCGGCAGGACATGGACTGTGGATTAGCAGAGAAAGGTGAAATAACATAGTAGAATTATGAACTGGACAAAATTTAATCATGGCTAACAGTTATTTTAAGTATCTTGAAAGAAGACAGGAAGACACCGGAAGATTTCAAACAGATTACGTAAAGTTAACACCGATAATTCGAAAGTAGATTTTAAATTGGAAGTCATTTCCACAGGTAATGTGGACTGTGACCATATTTTATTAGATATGAACTGCAGATTAAAACCGAAGAAATTGCAGAAAGGCGGAAGTGAGGAGATGGGAGCTGTATAAACTAACAGAACCAGACATTTTCGTGAGACTGAAAGGAAGTATTAGGCAACGATGACTGAAAATGGGGAAGTGATGACGACTGGGTATTTTTGAGAGATGAAACAGTGAAGAAAGTCAAGAATTAAATAGGCAAAATGATAATGTTCGATTAGAAATCCTTGGATAACATACGATTTACTGAATTCATTTGACGAAAGGAGAAAATATAAAAAGACGCAGCAAGTAAAAGGAAATACACTTGTTCAAAAAATGAGGCTGACAGAAAGTGTACAATGGCTAATAGTTGTAAGTCCAGAGGCAGAGAGGAGGCTGCATGGTGAAACAAAGTATTTACTGCGACAAAACTACGAACCGTAAGAAACAGTATTACAAGGGGGGTTACTAATTTTTTGGCTTATGCATTTATCTGGAAACGCCACAAGTGCAGTAAAGTTCATTTACAAAATTAATAAAAATACTTTGCTCTATAGTGTTACCCAACGTTGAATGGCGTCAGATACACTGGTAGTAGAATTATTCAGTTATTAAATTTGTCTCTACTGTAAAGAAATGCCGTCAGTTTCGTACACCATTATATCCCAAATAAAAGCATTATCAATGTGCCACAAGCCGACATTTGCTAGTACGTTACCTACGAAGAAAAAGCGTCTACAGACGTTGAATGCAGGTTCCATCTTGTTCTCACGAGAGCTCAGAAAAAATTACGACTACACCCTGAAGCTGTTTCATTTCAAGACAGAATTATCTACGTGGTCAATCATCAGTTAAAATTCGTTTTCACTAGTGTTATTTTAGCTGAAGTCTGAATACTGTACAATTCTGTTAGGTATTCTTTGAAGTATGCAAGTTCCGTAGATATGGAATCCCGTTTCATAATTGTCTGATTGAATTCGATTTGGAAGAAGAAGCCGATGATGTTGGAATAACTAGCGTCAACTGTAACCGGGTAGACACGGACGAGTTTACCCCTTAACATTCCCAGGAGTTATTCAAACATTATATACCACGGGCAAAGGTTAAAATTCAGTTTTTGGAGGTATAAAGATAAAAAAGCTAATTTTCCCTTAAATTAAATTAAATATTGTAGAAACGCTGATGCATGCAGATAATTTTTATTTTGTGTCACGAATCTGCCAATTAGCGAATAACCATCGAGGATATAAAATGAAGCACGGTGTTCGATTACAGACACTCACAACATCGTAAGGAAGAACGCATGACATCTATAAAGCAAAGTGTGGGTTCGCACGTAGAAAGCTTAGACGTTAAAGAACAGTGAAAAAAGTTGGAGCTCTGTACGATGTGAAAATTTGATTATCAACAGAAAATGCCACCTACAATACATGATACAGGGAGATGAACGATCACAGGGAAAATTCTCACTTCATAAGAGACAGAGGACGAAAACAGTCTGAGATCGTGTAAAGCAACCTGGCAGCAGGTAAGGAAACGAAGATTAAAATTTTGTGGACGTGGCGCGAGGCAGACAAAATACTGTCCACGCCATACACACCTGCATGCCATACAGTTGCTTGGCCTCCAATGAAATGCCTTTTTCGTAACCGACAACGAGCAAACAGGCCCAATGGGATTCGCGCAAAGGATTGCCTTTAAGAGATGGGTGCGGCAAGCCTTAATGTTTTACATCGAGGTTGGAGCAGATTTACTCCTTGGCTCCTCCAGAGACCCAGACTCATTTTAGTCTTGACCAGTTTTAAGAAAGACAGTACGCCAGATTTTACATTTCCAACTCTCTTTTTTAACATTGTAGATATTCATCACGGTTTCAGAATAGTTTACACCGATGGCTCCAAACAAAGGAATTCCCTTCACTGCTCTCTAATGTTCCCCGACCACGTCACAAGGATTCGCCTTGATGATGACTACACCGTTCTCACTGCTGAGCTCCACGCGATCCTGAAGGCACTGGAGGACAGGTGTCGCAGTAAGGGCAAACGGCTTCTCATCTGCCCCAATTTACTTAGTGCCTTACAGTGGCTACAAAACCTGTACATAGCTGAGAAGTTGGCCTAGCTGATATATGACCAACTATACTCGCTCCAACGGCAGGATAAGCAGGTGCCATTCTGCTGGGTGCCACCAGGGTATGTGGGGATACCGTGAAATGAACAGACCGATCGGGCTGCCAAAGAGACCTGCAGAGTACAGGATGTGGCAAAGTATCCTATTCCCCTGCAGACTGTCGTTTTTGCACTCCATAGGAAGTTCATGCCGTTGTGGAATGAGGAATGGCTGGCAGTAACAGACAATAACTTGTGGTTCGTGAAGTCGACTATCCGGCCGTGGCGTTCCTCCTGGCGGTTGCTCAGGCGGGATGAAGTGGCCCTCACACGTCTTCGCACTGGCCACTGCCCTCTTAGACCTGGCGTTTCACTACGACGCGAGGATCTGCCGCTTTGTAACGCTTGTGGCGTGCAGATCTGTGTACGCCACATTTTAACAGATTGTATTTTATACAGTGATGCAAGGGCAGAAGCAAATATCGACATCTGCTCTCTATTTATGCTGACGATTAGACGAGTGTGGCTAAAGTTTTAAAGTTTTGAGATGTGCCTGGACTCTGGCCTAAACTTTTAGACTGGCGGTTTCAGTGTGTTGATGAGTGGGTGGCTCATCCTTTTTCCTTTCTTGTGGTCAGCTAGCAACGTACATCTGCTATAGTGTTTTAATTCCTTCTACAACTTTCTTCCTGTTTAGTAGATGTTTTAATATTGGCGCGATAGTTCGACTCAAGCTTCCGTGTAGGTACACCACCTAGTTTTCTACTTTTGTCACTTTTAGTTTCCGGTCTTTCTTATACTCCTGTTTCGTGTGTTTACTCGACACTCATTTGCGACTGTTTCCGCGGTGGCGCTAAAGACCTTGCTGTCATGCGCCCATACCAACATATCTATCCATCCCATATATTCAAAGATCCCAA
The DNA here is from genome assembly GCF_023897955.1 of Schistocerca gregaria. Classification (NCBI taxonomy): domain Eukaryota; kingdom Metazoa; phylum Arthropoda; class Insecta; order Orthoptera; family Acrididae; genus Schistocerca; species Schistocerca gregaria. Next base: position 189,666,934 of record NC_064921.1, read on the forward strand.
AGAATGAAACGTACATACAAGATTATAGCATACATCAGAAGATTAAAATATCCCATGGCTCCAACAATTTAAAAGGAAAGGACCCCGAGACGGTACAGATAGAAGCAGTGGAAGACGTCGACAGGAATCTATTCTATCAAAAGGAAAGCTGTTGAGTAGCACAGCCAGAAAATAATGTTCTAAGAAAACCAGGAACCAAAAGGATGGATGAAAGGAAAATAGCCCACGAAGAAAGAATGACAGTCCTATGGAAAATCAGTAAAACGAATCAAAACGCACTATGGAATCCAAGAGGGACCATATGCAAATAATAAGAATATGTAAAGGTTGTCCAAAAATTCTTATTACAGGCTTTTAGTGGTTCTACAGGGAACTAAGGAGATGAAGTGTTCATAAGGAACACATGTCCGGTAATGTACCACTGGGATGTAAAAAATCTCAGTTATGTGACTGGATTTGCGATTTACTGTCAGAGAAGTCACAGTTCGTAGTAATTGACGGAAAGTCATCGAGTAAAACAGAAGTGATTTCAGACGTTCTCCAAGGTAGTGTTATAGGCCCTTTGCTGTTCCTTATCTACATAAACGATTTGCGAGACAATCTGAGCACCCGTCTTCGGTTGTTTGCAGATGACGCTGTCTTTTATCGACTAATAAAGTTATCAGAAGATCGAGGCAGTTGACCGTAAATAACGAAAAGTGTGATGTCATCCACATGAGTGCTAAAAGGAACTCGTTCAACTTCGGTTACACGATAAATCAGTCTAACCTAAAAGCCGTAAGTTCAACTAAATACCTAGCTATTACAATTACGAACAACTTAAATTGGAAGGAACACATTGAAAATGTTGTGGGGAAGGCTAACAAAAGGCTGCGTTTTATTGGCAGAACACTTAGAAAATGTATCAGACCTACTAAGGAGACTGCCTACACTACGCTTGTCCGTCCTCTTTTAGAATACTGCTGCGCGTTGTGGGATCCTTACCAGGTAGGACTGACGGAGTACATCGAAAAAGTTCAAAGAAAGGCAGCACGTTTTGTATTATCGCCAAATATGGGAGAGAGTGTCACAGAAATGATACAGGATTTCGGCTGGAAATCATTAAAAGAAAGGCGTTTTTCGTTACGAAGGAATTTTCTTACGAAATTACAAATATCAACTTTCTCCTCCGAATGCGAAAATATTTTGTTGACACCGACCTTCATAGGGCGAAACGATGGCCACGATAAAATAAGAGAAATCAGAGCTCGTACGGAAAGATATAGGTGTTCATTCTTTCCGCGCGCTATACGAGATTGGAATAACAGAGAATTGTGAAGGTGGTTCGATGAACCCTCTGCCAGGCACTTAAATGTGATTTGAAGAATATCCATGTAGATGTGGATGGAAGTTCGGATCACTTAACGGTAAGTGCGCATAGTGTGTTATTGCCAAAAAACAAAGCTCGATGAACCTTGGACCACACATAAAAATAACACCTACAGTACACTACATTACATTACAGAAGATAAGCCGGCCAGAGTGGCCGTGTGGTTCTAGGCACTACAGTCTGGAACCGCGTGACCGCTACGGTCGCAGGTTCGAATCCTGCCTCGGGTATGGATGTGTGTGATGTCCTTAAGTTAGTTAGGTTTAAGTAGTTCTAAGTTCTAGGGGACTTATGACCACGGCAGTTAAGTCCCATAGTGCTCAGAGCCATTTGAACCATTTTACAGAAGATAACTGAAATAAATACATAATGAAACGAATAGAAATGGCACTTTTATTCAAAGGAACTACTTAAAGTGAAGTAACCGTGATTTATGATGGTCTCCTGGACAATGCAAAGGGTGGGAATTTGTTCTTGATAGGGTGCGGCAATGCTTGCTCTGGAACGCGCTTCCATACAGGCCACAAAGCTGCTAAGGAGCTCTTGTGACAGAGCGTTCCGTACCATACTGCAACATTTCTTTCTATGTATGGTCCAAGTTTCGTCGAGCTGTGTTATTTGATAGTGGGACATCATGCGGAAGTTAATTCTGTCCTTAAGTTTTGCACATGTGCGATGTGTGTGTGTTTCACGAGTCTACAGAGCCTATACCATTGTAAACTGCAACACACACACTGGAAGGTTAATCAAATTGTAAGAAGTGCTGTGACCTGAGACTCGTATATATTCTAATTGAATTTTCCTTGTCAGACCGTTGCTTTTAATGGCCCTATGAAGTTGCTGCGTGATGTACAAGGGGAGCAGTCGGTGCCTATGGAAGCTGTGGAGGCGGAATGACTTGCTGCGACGGTGGATGACGTGGCCGTGGCTGTCTCGGGATTCTCGGTTGCCGGGGCAACGTGCCACCCCTGCATGGGTCACTGCCCCCTGCCTGGCCCCGGGCTCGGGTGGGAATCGGCTTTCTCTCAACAGTCCCTTGTTTGCTCGCCCTAGCGTAGCCCACGGACGTCAGCTGGCCACGAAGAACCTTGCTCGCCTTATATTGATCTGTAAGAAGTACGTATCGACCAACTCCATAGCCGAATTCGGGTGCGCAAAGATGAGAAGCGCAGATGTCGTTTGCGGAAACAACCAAGTAAGGCGGTCAGCTAAGGAAAACAGAACGGGTAAACAACCAGGGAACACGGAAAAAAATGAAAGGCTATCAGTAGAGGATTTTTTTTCATATTTTTATTTTTATTTTAGTTTTTCATTTTCATGTTTAGTTATGCTTGTGAATCGTTGACGGCTGTCAGAGGTGAACCGGCTTGTTATTTCCCTGCTGCGTGGTCAGCCGGCAGGGGGTTCACTCCAGGACAGTTGTAACGTTGACTTTTGTGAATTATTTTACGAAGACCATCGAAGAAGTAATTTACGTGACCATAAAGTCAAAGGTCTGTGCTTCGATACATCAATTCTGGGATTTTTTTTTATAAAAAAGGTGTAAGGTCTGGAACGGGGTCTACTCAGCCTCGTGGGATCAAATGGAAATGGAAATTCAGTGTGGCTAGGGCTCCCCATAGGGTAGACCGTTCGCGTGGTGAAAGTCTTTCCGAGTTGACGCCACTTCGGCGACTTGCTTGTCGATGGGGATGAAATGATGATGATGATAAGGACAACAAAACACCCAGTCCCTGAGCGGAGAAAATCTCCGACCCAGCCGGTAATCGAACCCGGGCCGTTAAGTATGACATTCCGTCTCGCTGACCACTCAGCTACCAGGGGCAACGTGAGACCAAATGAAGAGCCGCTTCGGTAAACAAACAACGGCCCCATCAGGATTCAGCGCCTGGCAACAAGGGCTCCATAGATTCGTTCGTCCTACTGATCGAATGTCCCACGATCACAGGCCTCTCCAAATACTGCTTTGCAGGCAGCTGTCGGGAAGTCGGAACAAGCCTGAGGCTTAATACTTGAGTGATGTTTGCGTTTCTACGAGATCCTGACTTGAGTTTTCGGGTCGTTTCGCACAGTAGTAAGGCTAATCTGGGGTGCTTCAGCTCATCTAGCAACTGTTCATCTTAGTTTCGGTCTATCAGAAGGGTCGCTGGACACGTCGACAAAACTGTACATCGATATCACTGACGTCGGTATATTGAATTAGGGGACGTACAGTATTGTGGAGACTTTTCGCGAGGTCGAACAATACCCTTACACAAATTAACACGATTCTGGCGAGTACCGATCGTGTGAAGACCAACTTGCATTATTCTACGAGATTCAGAAAACAGTATGTAGAAGAACTTACTGTTTCTTGACTTCCAGAATATCTTCGATACATACCAACGAAAAAAATGGCAACACAAAAAAAGAGTTGTGCTTCATAAACGTATCCTAGCAGGCATGATTCTGCATCTGAAAGATGATGCCTGCTCAAATTTAGAGCCAGTCTCATAAGCTAGTAGCGCCACTATGAGGATGGAAATCAGGTTTGCTTTATATACACGCTACAACGATCGTGAGCGTTAGTTATCTTTGAGATTGGAGGCGGTGAGTTGATGTTAGTCTAGAATGGTTTTAAGGAGACAAACCAGCCATTATCTACACGTCACTGAGTCGGAACGAGGTCGTGCAACAGGTCTATGAGAAGCTGGATGTCCCTTCTGAGATGCTGCAAAAAAACTTGGCAGGAATGTAGCCACTGTACGTCAACGTTGACAGTTGTGATCTCGAGAATGTAGAGTCGAAAGAAGACCGAGCTCCGGAATGTCACGTGGCACTACCGAGAGGGAAGACCACCGTGTTCGGTGTATGGCTCTGGGGCATCGTACTGTATGTGCAACAGCAATTTGAGTGGAAATCGGGATCACAGCGACACAACGAACCGTTAAAAATCGGTTGCTTAAAGGATAGTTATGAGACAGATGCCATTTAGGGTGCGTTCCACTGTCCCCAAAGCACCGTCATTTGCGACTTCGGTGGTGTCAAGCGAAAGCTCCTTGTAGGGTAGGGTGGAGGTCCGCTGTGTTTTCTGATAAAAGCTGTTTCTGGCCCGGTGCCAGTGATGTCCGTGCATTGCAGGCCATTTGCGGGCCTGCACCCAGTCAGTCTGCGTGTTAAACATGCTGGACCTAAACCTGAAATTAGCGTCTGGGGTGTAACAGGAGCACTCTCACGGTTATCACACGTACCGACACTGCAAATTTGTACGTCAGTCTGATGATTCGACCTGTTGGGCCGACATTCATGAAAATCATTCCAGGAGGTGTTTTCCAACAGGATAACGGTCGCCCACATACCTTTGTTGTAACACAACATGCTCTTCGGAGTGCCGACATGTTGCCTTGGCCTGCAAGGTCACCAGAACTGTGTCCAACGGGTCACATATGAGACATCATCGGACGACAATTTCACTGTCATACACGAACAGCATTAAATGTACCTGTACTGGCTGACAAAGTGCAACAGGCATGGAGTTTCACTTCACGAACTGACATCTGGCACCTGTACAATAAAATGCATATACATTTTCATGCTTGCATTCAACATTCTGGTAGTTACACCGGTTGTTAATATACCAGCATTCCACATTTGCAATGGCTTATCTCGAGCTTACATTACCTATGATCTTAGAATTTTAATCACTTAAATATATTACCTAGACAAATGCATTCACGAAATTTCGTTGCTCTACATTATTTTTTGGTGCTGCGATGTTTTTCGTCAGTAAAGTTCCGCACATACGTTCATCAGTACACCTGTATGTATAATAAATGTACGTTTGGTTTGTCCGTGCGAGCCGCTGTCACTTCGCAATCCATCCCCGGAGCCCAGTGAGGGTTAAATGTTAGGGTAGCAGTCCAACACCAACCGTGACGAAGATTTCGGTATGGAACTGCACGGATGGGTGCCAAAATAAGGCATCGCGCGAATTGACTTCTTGTGGGAAGTCGGTAAAGCAGCCAAGAGTCGAGTGCCAAAGTGTCCGAGACCACCCAAAACGTTCCTTCTAGAATGATAAAGAATGTTCTAGAACGTAACAGAATCTCCCAGAATGTTTGAGAATGTTCCAGCATTACCCTGTTGCGATGGGAATACGTCCAGCTCAGAGAGGTACATACAGGGGGTGGAGAGAGGCCTGTGTCAGTGTACAAAGGATAGAGGTAGTGTGAAAGTGACATAAAGCGATGTAAATTGACCAGTGGTGAATAGAAAAAAAGGAAACAGAAAGAACAGCGAAGAGCTGAAACGGATAAGGAGCGAGATGCACGTTTAGCTTCTCAGCAGAAGAGAATGAACAGACTGAGAGAAAATTTAGCAGAAAAACAATGAAATCAAATAAGAGTAGATGATCAAATGAGACAGTCAGACATAAACTGCCGAACAAACAACATTACTAAATGAGCTAACTAGAGTTACAATGAGTGATGCTCGTGAAATACAATGACTCAAGCACATGAAAAAGGTATAGAGTGATCATTTCCAATAACGGTATTCTTGAATACTTAAGTAGATTTAAGAGTACTTCAGAGTATTTTTAAGCATTCGACAGTAGTTTTTAGTGTAGAACTTTAGCACTTTTAAGATTTTTTAATATTCATTGTTACGATTTTATCGAAGGTTCTCGAGTGATCTAGGATGTTCTCCGGGAACAAACACAAATAAAGACAAAGTGAAGCGTGATTTTTTAATTAGTACTCATTATATGAACATACGCGTTGTTTGATATCGTCATTCCCATTGTCATCTGCCAATTTTTATAGCCTTAATTCCTCTCTCCGCTCTTCCATCTCTTCAAAAGAGTCAGGCAACGTCTTTACTTCGTGCCATATACATCTCGTGATATTACAGTGAAGGGAAACTTGGGGGAATTATATTTCGTTCAGAGACTCAATGAGGGTCGTTCTCCCTGCACCCCATTAGCGAATGGAGAGGGAAAGGTGGAAAATGGTGGTAGAGCAACAAGCGCCCTCCGCCAAACACCACTCGGTGGACTGCGGAGCACAAATGCGGACCCCGATACAATATTTATGTCAGGGCTCCAATATCAGTGTGGATTTCTGTTCCGCTTCTAACTTTAATACTACTCTGGAAATTATTTATGCATTATTATACGTTCTTCTCCATAGAAATGACATACTAGTTGCCTATCTAATGACACCCATGGACAAAAAACTGATTTTAAATATTTCTTATAGTTATTGACCGAATTTAAAAATGTAATATTCTGTCATAGTCTGTTCATTAAGAGGTATAATCTTACATTAAATGTTCGACTCAATAAGTGAAGTATTGAATTTAGGAATTGCGTATTTGTCTTGAAGCACTGAAACTCATGCTGCGCAAATTATCGAGAGTAAATTATTCAAGTATTTGAGAATGATAGCACTTAGTAACTTTCAGAAGAATCTTTACAAAAAATTTCGAACCTTTTAGAAACTTTTTCTCGTTGACAAACACCCCCTTCCCCCAAAAAGGAAACATGTTATTCACTTACTACATTTTCGCCGTCATGTATTAAAACTTCAACACAAGGCATGAGGGTTTCATTCATCTCTTGTTTACTACCAGCTCTATTCACAACACATTTTGTGGTCAGTGTCCACATGTATCACTGAATTTACCTGCAAAATTATATCATTGTACAATTTATAGTTCTGGAGATACGGCGTCATAAACATTGACATGCTAGAGAATCTCGCTTTTCTTCTAACAGAGCGCAGGTTACCATCACTATACTCATCCAGAGTTTGATATTGTCAGAAATTAGGGGCTTCCAACAAACTTCAAGCGTTTGAAATTTTTCTGTACATGGGGGGTTCAATTCTTAAAAAAATCGATAAAGGTGAGGTTGTTACTTGTAACTTTCATGTTAAATCGGTTGCACGCAGAATTGAGACTCGTCAATGGACAGAGGAAGTACCTGAGCAGCAGGTCCGTTGTTGAAGTGTGGATGCATAGATGCAAAACGATTCGTCAATACCGATGGTGTAGTCCACTTTGTAGTGCAATAAGAGTCTGCTGAGAACATCAGGTCGTAAAGATTGGGACGTGTTTGTGGGAAGACGGTTCCATGCAAATAAGAGACACCAACACACTGATGTGTGTACATATTAAGGTACCACATAGAAAAATATCTGTACGTACATCTGTTACATTCTGTTTATGTGATTAATGCATATACAGGTAAAAGGTAGTAGCGCATAAAATAAAAATATATCGAATATAGGGTACTATGTACCAATACACCAGAATCACATTTCTCAGTTAGCATCAGAGCGAATGAAGTAAACTCGGTAGTACTCATGGAATGATTCTTGGATTCAGTTCTCTTTACACCATATACAGCTATCTGGACTGTGTGCGTGTGAAAAGCATCAGTCGGTAGGTAAACTCCTCGGGCTGCCAGATAAGAGGCAATTTATGTTACAGGGCTGATACGTCAACGTTATCGTATCTGCTGTACGGCTCTGTAAACACAGCTCTAGGTTGATGGTCAGCTTATCTTTACAACTTCATATAGTCTTTCTCCCGGTGACGAACAATATTGGGGATATGTGATTTTGTTGGACAAAGATAACCGAGAGAAAATGAGATAGTCTTCAGAATTCGTCCCATTATAAGAGACGCAACTAATATGAAAAAAGTCACAACACGCTGAAAGGCAAGATTCAGTCTTGTTTGCGAATTTATTCAGGTACGCGTAAAAGTAATTCAGTTATCTCACAGCTCTTCTCTTCCTTGACAATCCGAAGGTGCTTTCACAGAGCTGACGGCTGCTTATGACACTGTTAGTTACTGTAATTTGTCATGGAAGATCTACGTGATGACGAGAGGTTACGTTTTCACCGAACTTATTCAAATTTTACTCTAAAACAGGAGATTTTATGTGGACCTCCAGGGTCAGCATAGCTGATGGAGACGTCGAAGAAATGGCGTGCCACAAGGAATGTCCTTTAAGCAATGTTATTGAACAGCTGCATTAATGAACATCCCCTTCCGGCGAACACAATGAATTTCCTTTCTGCCGACCATTTGTCATTAGCAAGTTAAGGGAAATCTTTTGAATATGACGAAGCTCATCTGTCAGATGAAATGCGAGAGTCGAGTGTCTATTACTCTGACAATTAACTTTGTCCAAACGCATCTAAAACCCAGCTGATGTGTTCGTTCTTGAGTTCAATCCGGCATGTCGAAAACTTTGCATCACACGGCAATGAACACTATTAGTTAACATGCCCGTTCCAAAATAGCTGGGAGCCACTCTGAAGCAGCACTGTAAGAGTACAAGAATGGAAGTGGCAGCCTGAAAAATTTATCCTTCACAAAATCACTAGGGCGATATGAGGCGCTAGACCACTAGCCCTGAACGACACTACGTAACAACATTTTACAGTTTTTCAGTGGTATGTATGCCCTGTCTGGTACAAATCTACCCACGTAAACATAATTGATAAGGCGCTAAACGCTACGTGTAGGTTTTTTACAGGTTGTGTGAAACCTAGCCACCTGCAAATCTCTACGAGGTCTCAGGCGTAGCGCCAAGAAATATTCGTCGTGAAGTACATGCCAAAGTAGAGAGAATAAATCCGGCTAATCAGGGAACCAAACCATTTCGTAAGCAAATTCCAGCATTGTCAAGTGTGAGGTACAGAAGAAGTTTCCTCGAATCAGTTCTGTCTTGCATACAACGGCAACTACAACAAATAAGATATTATGAATTTCTCGACTTGAGTTTGCATCCATTCGAAGCGAAATTCTGCCAACAATTTGATTGAGGCCGCACAGACGTGAGTGATGCTGATCGGAAAAACCATGTCTTGCACCAAGCGATTACCATATTATCGGCTTGCTGACAGAGCATCTTGGGGGAATAGATTTTCCAATGATAAGGACTCCGACTTAGTATTTCTAGAATCGCTATGTGGCCACGGAGTGTGTTTGAACATCTTAACTTCTGAAGTCCATTCGTTATAAGAGACACAATGGTGGAGCTCATATTGAGCCTTACGGATTCCCGTACGTAATTTCTCTCCTGCCATAAAAAATCTCCTTTTGTTTCACTGACTGAATCATTAAATGTAAGTTTCTGCATTGTTTTGTTAGATATGACATTATCCATTGGTTGGCTATGCCATCAGTTTCATAAAACGTTAGTTTATCTAGGAGATTTACGAAGTCAAATGCCTTGACATGCCACACAAAATATCACCATAAAATATCAAACTATCGCTGCTTTGTTCTTTAACGCCTGTGAAATTTAGTTAGTGAAAGCCTTAATAGCCTTCTCAATTGAGCAATTGTTCTGAAATCCAAACTGTGCTTCACTAAAGTTATTGTTGCTCAGGTAGGATACTAGCTTCAGGTAGGAAGTTGCTTTATTTAACTTATTTCGCACGTGAATAAGTCGCCTTCATCGCAGCATGGAAGTTTTATATAAACCTGCATACACAGAAAAAAGACTTACATATCTCTATGCGAACTGTTATTTCTTTTCTTTTGCTGCAGTATCTTTACGGGACATGTAAGTAATGAACTGAAAAATAATAATGTTTTCTGCCTTGAAAGACTGTTCTTGAGGTTTTAAATGTCCGACTTATTTCTTCGAGTGCCTGCATGTTAAAGTTTGTCTAATTCCTGCTTAGCTGTCTCGCCCCGTACAATCTGTGACCATTTCACTATCCTTCTTTGTATAAGGTAGACCTCTCCCATTAATCTAACACGGAGGGCTGCAAAAGTAACAGTTACATTTTGTACGCATTTACAGGGGTCCATTAACTCCTGATTGTAATTAAGAAAATCGTAAATATTACAGATACATATTCGTGGTTTGCCGTGAAACATCTAGCATCTTGTGCTTTGTTGCAGATTTAACTTGGAGTGTATCATAACGACGACAGTCCAGGAGAAAGAGCAGTAGGAACGAGGCAGCAATGGAGATGACTGATCACTTAATCGTTGTCATTGTTTCCAAATTTGCTAGGCTGTCTACTTTTTTTTAGTTTAAGACCGATCTCGCATAAAACTGACAGTAACTATTTATTGATAAACGACTGAAAATACGCAAATGACTTTCCATATAAAACAGATAGTCTGGATTTAGGGCAAAATATCCGGCTAAATATAAAGCCGAGTCCGAATTTTCTGTTTTCGATCTATCAATCCTAATCTAAAACCTTACAGAAATATTCTACAATGGGCTGTACAGATATTCTGTAATCAATATATTTTGTTGACAAACTGCAGTTCCCCAGTAACCTACCAACGAGTCGTAATCTACTATTGGTTGTGCCTACAATTTAGCCTTTATGATAATGAATCATGACTTGTTAAAAGGGCTTACGTCCATTTAATCTACTTTTTAGAAAACTAAAACAAACGGTCTTCTATCTGGTTCAATTGTTTGACTTCAGATTACTCTAACTGCTGCTACTGTTATTCATGGGCATGCTTATTACAACACTTCTCATTTCAGAAGCAATTTAGATGTATTTTAAGGTATTTATAATGTGTGGACGTAAATCCATTTAACAATGCGTATGTAATTCATCACAAAGGAAGAAACATCATTTGCTCCTGGAATACCTTCATGGTCTAAAGAAAAATGAGATGTTTTGGTTTTCAGATCAATATGTAAAATACATTCACACAGAACTGGTGTAAATGGAACTCTGTTTGTACAGGAATATGTGGCAAAGGCAGATTTTGTACGTAATCTATTGCTATGACATGTATGTTAGTGTTGTCATAATACTTCCTCGGACTCGTCTAGATTGCCATCTTCTGTATTAAAAGTTCAGCCGAAGCCACTCTTTTTGCAACATCATTAACGTAAGGACCTTTACGTTTTAGCGTCTGTTGCTCACAAACTATACAACTGTCAACCTGCAGACGACTAAACGGAAGTTGAAAGTGTTCCTGAAAATATTGTCTATAATAATGATATTTCACAATTCTCTCTGGATGTTTTTCTTTAAACATGTCGTAAATAGCTTTGATTGTTAATTCAGCGTGAAGGTATTGGCATGTTTTTTGAATAATGACTCTCTGGCATTGTATATGATGAAATATGGTTCTATAACTCGTTTTGTTTTGCTGCTGCTGCTTCTGCTACTGCATTCTGGTTTTGGTGCCTACTACGGTGGCCCTTTGGTGATTTTCCTTGCTTTAGAAGGACCTTGAAACTCTTCACACATTTTTCTGAAATTCCTTGTGAACTTACGAATATCTTCTGACAAACTTCCAATTTTTCACCATAGTGCAATGCATGGTAGTGAAACTAGCACCATGTTCCTTATCGCTATCGGCTTTTCTCTTTGTTTCACGACTGTCAGTGTTTATTTCTATTAAGCAGTGAATGTGTAAATCAGGGGTGTCGTTGCTAAGATATCCAACTGATTTTCTTCGTTAAGCTTTAAGAAGCACTGCAGTGTGTAACTGAAGGAAATGTCATAAATGGTACATTAACCTTAATTACGTTACTACTGATTAATATTATTTCGTTCTCCACATGTCTGACAGCCAAATAATGCTTTTTCGTATAATTTTCTTTTACACTTAGGTAAGCGTGATGTCACATGTCATTCCTCAGACCCTTCCCTTTTTATCTTTTTTGTTGCTTATGTCAGCTATCTCAAAACACTGAAATAATCATAAATAAACAAGAGAATCGCAGCTTCCTCTCTATTATCTTTGTGGTCAAATATTAGTTTATTATCTCCATATGTAATCGCTTTCGCCCTGCTCACACGCATATGGTTCAAATGGCTCTGATCACTATGGGACTTAACTTCTGAGGTCATCAGCCCCCTAGAACGTAGAACTACTTAAACCTAACCAACCTAAGGACATCACACACATCCGTGCCCGAGGGAGGATTCGAAACTGCGACCGTAGCAGTCGCGCGGTACCGGACTGGAGCGCGTAGAACCGCTCGGCCACCGCGGCTGGCTCACACACAGAGTTGAGTGTTAAAAAAGCTTAATCACTCGACTGACATCCTATTGACGCTACATGAAAAGACTGAAGACTTGGTGATTAGTCACGGATTGGTAGGAGTAAATTCCTTTGAACAGTAACGTACGTATTTAGGTGTAAGGATCTTTTCTTTATTATAATAAATGTAAAACTGGAACTAAGCCCTGTCAACAAGTAATGATTATACTGCTCCACATCATGTGTCTACTCATTGTTAGCTCCATATACTTGTACGACATGTTCGATCCTAATAGTGACTCTTCTGTAATTAGTGGGTGGCAAGTTTTCACGTTTACATACGTGAATTACCTCGTACAGTGAGGAACACCTCTGAAGATGTACAGCGTAACTCTAAATGAATAGCTAAGAACGAAATATCTTCATGGACCACGATTATCCAACCTGGAAATTCACCTACATCCTGACAATATTCCTACATAGTTAACGGTACGACTTATTCCAGTGGCTGATCATCTGTCGCGTAGTCACACGATATCGGAACTTTTCCTCTAGTTACGCGTATTGCAGTTCATGTATTTACGTTTAGAGTCAGCTGTGAATAGTTACATTAAAAGATGCTGATCTGCAATCTCTCCTCAGTTCGTAATAAGTGACTGAAGCTGTCTCTTCCTTGTACAAAACTGGGCTGTCTGCAAAATATTCACATAGAGCCAGAGACAATATCCGCTAGGAATTTTTTGCAGAGTGACGTCTCAACCAGAACAGAAATTTTGCCTCCAGAACGTATAATGATTTTTCCTTTTTTCTTTTATTTACAAAGGTTCAGTCAATTCAACGATAATTATTTTTGTTAACAGAAAAGAGGTTTCGAAACAACCTATGGCCGGAAAATCAGGCAGCAGAGCAGATACATGGGATCAAACGGCAGTACTACAGACTTCTAGTTTTGTTGACAATATACGTTGTTCACGTACAAGGAAATATACTGAGATTACAAAAGTCATGGGATACTTCCTAATATCGTGTCGGACCTCCTTTTGCCATGTGTTTTTCAGCATCTGTTTGTGGTATGGACTCAACAAGTCGTAGGAAGTTCCCTGAAGAAATACTGAGCCATGCTGCCTCTATAGCCGTCCATAA